>NC_142936.1:39975653-40000653 GCF_046866305.1 Octopus bimaculoides
CCGCACCAAAGTTGACAGCTAAAATAGATCCATTGTCAATCTCTAATATTTTATCCAAATTTATAACATTATATAATTTTCAATTTTACTTTTATATCATATTGAAATTGCTGCTATCTCTCACTTCTAACAATTGAAGATTAAACAAAGCTGTCTGGAAATTATCAATAAAACACGGAAGAATAGTAAGATTTCCAACTCAAGAAAGTTACCCCAAACTAGTTTGTGACCAATTAATTAATGCATTTGCAGAATAGCTATATATAATAGCTATTATGAGTTGCCATTATCTGCTCTGATTGTTTTGCAGTGTTGGTCTATCCTTAGGATTATTACCTTCATATCATGTGATGTCATGAACTGTGTCTGAATTGGAATTAATGAGACACACTAATGCAAAATCAGTCTTGTTCTCTCATTCAAACCCACCTTGATTTGAAGACAAAGTCCAGATGTTTTGAGGTACATCTTGGTGCAGCAGATGACCAGGACTTTTATGAAGTACCTTATCACACTCTTAGCATTCCATAAACTGTCTGAAACTATCATTTTGGCTGTTAGACATACTGTTGGACTTAATTTGTCTGTTCAGTCAGTCTTCAGATGCTAGGTGATCCCAAGTCACTAAAGGTTTAACACCCAATGTCTATCCAAATCTAGAGATTTGTAGAATTTTCATCAATTCAGTTTCATTTACAAGGTTCTTGTTGACCAATTGCTATAATAGAAAACCTTACCAAAGGTTCCACACAGTGACATGAATTTTGACATTCATCATCTGACACAAAATCACCTCCACCAGTGCCCCCTCTCTTCTCAAAGATTCCTTGTCTTGCAAAGTTACTTGGTGACCCTGCCAGTGCTGGTGCCACTTAAAAAGCATGTAGTCCACACTGTAAAGTGGTTGGCATTTGGAAGGGCAACCAGCTGTAAAACCTATGCTAAAACTGACCTTTTCTGTGCTGGTGTCACATAAAAAGCACTCAGCTCACTCTGCTGGGTGGTTGGTGCTAGGAAAAGCATCCAGCCTTAAAAAGCAGCTCAAAACAGACATAGAAGTATGGTGCAGGCTTCTGCCTGGCCAGCATCTGTCAAACTGCCCAACCCATGCCAGCATGGAAGGAGGACGTTAAACGATGGTGATGATGTTTTTATCCCTCTATCATGGTCTTGCCTCTCAAGATCTGGCATAAAGCTACGTCCCTCAGTATACACCCACTCCCAATCAAGGGGTCTAATCTTGCAAGCTGCTTGTCAATTTCATAGTGCTGGTAAGTCAAAAATTACCCAGTACACTCAGTAAAGTGGTTGGCATTAGGAAGGATATTCATTTGTAACAGACGTTGGAGCTTGACGCAATCCTTGACCTGTTGGATCCTGTGAAACCATTCAACCCATACCTCTATAGATTATGAACACTAAAGGATGGGCTATAGTAGACTACTGTTAACAACTGTAAACATTGAAAGGTCAACACACAAGGCATTTCTTTCCTTTTTTTTTTGTAATATTCTTTAATGTTGTTGAAAATGTAAAAGACAGATGAAAGAAATATGAAAAATATAAACCTAATTGTCTTTCTATGTTACAAATTCATTATCCTTTTTATATTTCTTGTTATTATTAAAGCCCTGTGACAAATAAATGAAAACATCATTATCAGCAACAAGAGCTGTAGATTTGCAGAATCATTAAGCTAGCCTGTACTAAGCTAGCCATTTCTTTTTCGTGATTTCTAAGCTAAGAAACTTCTCTAGATTTTTAACAGTTCTTCATTGTTTACTTTCATCTTACTTGTATTATTAACATGCTCATTTTTCAATTTTCTTGTAGTGAAGCTAGCCATTTTCTATTCTTCAATTTCACCATTGTCCTTTGCTGCTATTTCAATTCCCTTGTGGCAAAGCCAGCCACTCTTTGACCTCTCCTGGCTATAAGACTATAAAAACACATGGCTTTCCTCTCAAATCTTCTTTCTTGCTGTGCTGTGCTATTTGACACCATCATATCACAGCACGAAATATCCAGCTGCTAAGCTAAGAAATTCTCTCACTTTTTAATCGTTCATCATTTCTCTTCATTTATTTAACTTGTATTACTAACATGCCAAATGATCCTTAGTTAAATGAACTTCGTAACCTTAACGCGAAGCTAGCCTGTACTTCCATTTCTTTTTTGCAACATGCCCACCCTTCCCCTACTCCTACCACCAATACTGGAAATCCTTTCTCTCTTACTGGAAGTCCCTTCTTTCATACCAGAAATCCTTTCTCTCACATGCCAGTAATCCCTTCTCTCGTATACCGGTAATCTCTTCTCTTTACCATGAAATCTCTTCCCTCATACTGAAAACTCGCACAGAACTCTGCCTCACTTCTGCACCAGTAGCTCTACATACCTCCATCCCTAAATCTCTTCCAAACCATCTCCCTCTCCCTCTCCCCATCTCTCTCTCTCTCTCTCTCTCTATATATATATATATATATATATATATATATATATATATGGGGAAAGTTAGAAGAAAAAAAGAAAAAATGCACATTGGATATAAAAAAAATAAAGACTTTTTTTATGAAAAGTAACGATAAATATATACAATTAGATGAACTGAGATAAAATTAATAGGAAGAAAAGTCATTATTTTGATTTGTTAATGAGATTCAAAGTCACACCGGTATCATCAAATGCTGTTCACTGGCTTTAAATGAGCACCGATTTCCAAACGGTGTCGGGTCTACTAGTCCCTGAGTAAAAAGATTATGTGTAAGGGAGGTAAGTAGTTCTGGACGTAGTGCAATTAAGGTAGATATAATAAAGTAATATGAATGGTGTATGGGATGCATGGGAGTTAGTGGTATTATTGGTAAGGTTAGTAGTGTTATACCATAGACAGGGTGATTAGAGCAAAGAAACAGGCCTGGAAGAATGGGAGCAGCAGGGAACCTTTCGAACATTGGGCCTGATGCAGGCAAAGTAGCTGAGTTCCTTTTGAGTGTTGGGCCTCACAGAGGCAATGACCAAGACCTTTGTCATTATGCCATGCTTGAGAAGAAGACCCATCAAGCCAAGCAAAATCGCAGTCATGGCAGATGCTGGTGTCACGCAAATGGCACCCATGCCGGTGACACATAAAAGCACCCATTACACTCATGGACTGGTTGGCATTAGGAAGGGTATCTGGCCATAGAAAACCATGTCAGATGAGACTGGAGCCTGGTGCAGCCTTCCAGCATGTAAGCATGGTCGAACCATCCAACCCATGCCAGCATGGACAATGAACCTTAAATGATGATGGTGATGATGATGATTAAATATCAGAAAAACCCTATGTGACATTTATTACAGTTTTTTTTTTTTTTTGTTCTGAGTTCAGATCGTGCCATGCTCAGATTTACCTGGGCTTGATGACTTAATGTACTAGTCAAGTACTTGGGTTAATTTAATCAACTAGCTTTTCCCATATTTCAGACCTTTCACCTATGCTAGAAACTTTTATCAGAATCATTAAGGTATCTGGAAAAATTACCTCATTGTATTTGTCCTGCTTCTTTATGTTCTGAGTTCAAATCTCTCTCAGGTCAATTTGACCTTTAATCCGTTCAGGTTTAATAAAATAAAGTAACAGTCACGTACTGGTCTTGATGGGAATAACTGACCTTAAAATTACTTGCCTTATATCAATATTAGAAACTATTATTATTATCGTTATTTGATGAAAACTCTCAGTGCATTTTGATGGCTATGATGGAAATTGTCAGCTGCCCTCTGCCAGCAGACTAAAGTAACACTTGTTCACTGACCATGCTTCAAGAACCCTGCAGAGAACTATTGCAGTTCCAAGCAATGATGATTTTTGTAGGTATTCTGTCTTTACATTTGTACAACACCAATCGTTTTGAGCCATGTTGGTAGTTGATTGCTGATACTTCCAAGTGTGCTAATTCCTACTGATATCATGTCCACTCTCTTCATTGCCCACAACCTTCATATTTCTCACTTCATCATTGTCGTTCAGTTTTTCTTCTTTCTTTTCATTCCTGTTGTCACTGGGACATGCTATGTCAATTATCCTGAATGTTTTTTTGTTTTCTATTCACCACAATGTCAGCTCTCTAATGTCTCATCTGATGGCCACTCTGAATCATTGCATCCCATAGGATTTTGCAATCTTCATTCTCAGTAACTCCTTTTGGGGCCATATCACATCTTTGATCTTTCTAGGCCATAATTTCCAGAGCTCACAATGGATTATTTTTGCCACATTGTCATGTTGCCTTTATTATTATTATTATTATTATTATTATTATTATTATTATTATTATTATTATTATTATTCAGTAGTCTTATTTTTATCACGTGCTTTCACTGCACAAGTGAGCACAACTCTGTGTGCCTTGGGTGTGTGCTGTGGTTTGTTGTGGTGCTCTTATTTTCACTGTATTGAAAGTGTTTTACATAGGATGAGTGCAGTGCCTAGTAGTGCTATTTTCCGTATGTTATATATACTTGTTAGTTCTGGTGCTTTTGTTATGTATTTGTCTGAATGTTTTTAAATCATACCTAATGCGCCTACTATGATAGGAATTGTTTCTGTTTCTAGGCTCCACATTCAAGTTACTTCTATTTCCAAATCTTCTGTTACCTCTATTCCCAAATCTTCTATCATCATCATCATCGTCATTATTATTATTATTATTATTATTATTATTATTATTATTATTATTATTATTATTATTATTATTATTATTATTATTATTATATTTAGGCAGCAAGCTAGCAAAATTATTAATGAGTTAAAAGTAGTGCCATCTCTTTCTGGCAAATTATATTCTGAGCTCAAATCCCACTTTCATCCTTTTGGGCTTGATGAAATAAAGTACCAGGCAAGTACTGGAGTCAGTGTAATTAGCTTGCACCACTTCCCTCAAAGGTTTTGGCTCTGGCCAAAATTCGAAAGAATTATTATTACTATTATTAAAGTAATAGGCTGGCAAAATTTCTAGCTCATCAAACAGAATGTTTAGTAGCATTTCTTCCACCTCTTTACTTTCTGAGTTCAGATTCTACCGAGGACAATTTTGCTTTTTATCTTTTTGGTAGTCCATAAAATTAATATCGGTTGAGCACTGAGGATGATGTAACTACCTCCCACTCCAAAAATTGCTGGTCTTGTGCCAAAATTTGAAACTGTTACAATTATCATTAATTTATGAAGACTGATGTTACTCTTCATGAAGGTAAACACAATAAGAATAGCATAACATAATTTTAATAAACAGAGATTAACTTTGCTTTTGTATTGAACAATATGTTCAGTGTGTGTCTGTCTTCCTCTAGTACAAAATGAAAAATGCACAGAAATACAGAAATTCAATGAATAATTCACAGAAATATAAAAATTCAACATTTGAACTGGAATGTCTTGTATACATTTTTGACAAAATGATATCTCCAATTTTTGCTTTTTCATCACTGGTAACAAGGAAAAAGAAAAAAAAGAGAACATTTAGTTAAAAAGTCTTGTGTAAATGTGATGGAATTCACCTGTTATTTTGTTTGTTCATCTAGAGCATGACATTAGTAATTCACTAATATATTTATCTTCCTGTGTTTTGAGGACTGAAAGTGCAGCGGAGTCAGGATATTTTCTGAGAATGTGTCCTTCCAAGTGTTTCTCAAATTTACAGCTGTTTGATGTAGAACGTTCAGCAAGTTCCACCAAACTGCTATTATTGTACATGATGTTGTACCCATGACTATTGAATCTTTTATTCAATTTTTCTGTTGTGCAGCCAACATAAATCAAGTTGCTTTTAGTGCATTCCTTGGTGTACACCAAATGGGAATTGTCACAAGTTCCATTGTCTGTATAAATCATAAATCATAACATTTGTGATAGGGTTGACTTGACTCATATTGTTGTACAATGAATAGAGCTCACCTCTCTTGTGGCTATATTTTCAATACACAATCCAGAAAGTCTAATGAAGTTTTCATTGGGATTAGAGCTAGTATTTAATAACTCTCTTACATTTTTATTGCACATAGACTACAATAAGCAGACAAGGTAATATGTGTCTGAAATGAGGATATTTTTCTGAAATATGCTGGTAACTTTCATGCAGTGCTTTTGAAATGGTAGTGAAATTTTGATGCCAGTTAATCACTAAAGGAATTTGGACATAAATTTTGCTTTGGTTTCTAAAATTAGGTGTGAAAGTTTGACTCTCCTTGCTAAGTTTGTTTATGTCATTTACAATTTCCTTTAATCATTGATTCACTATAACCACATTCAACATAATAATGTTGCACAAAAGCATTTGTATGTTTCCAATAATCCCATATGTCAGTACATATCTGTTATATGTACTCAAGAACTTGGACTTCAGGTTTGACTTAATTGTATGATGTCATCCCGTATACATCTTCAGCAACACCCTGGAATCAAGCCATCTCCATCAGAAATTAGTCCTCAAAACACATAAGAACAAATTTATTTGTGAATTACTAGTGTCATTCCCAGGAGAAATGAACAAAATAACAGAAAATCCCATCACATTAGCACAAAACCTTTTGACTAAGTGTTCACTATCCTACTTTCTTTTTTCTTTTTTTCTTTTTCTTTTATAATAGTTATAGAAAAGGGAAAATTGAAGATGTCATTCTGTCTAAAATGGAAGGCAGGATATTTTGCTTCAAAATTTGAATTTCTGTATTTCTATGTATTTTTCGTTTTTGATTTTGATCCCAAGGACAACATACACACTTCAAATTTTGTTGAATTCAATAAACACTCACTCTCTATTGATTCAAATAATATAACAATCTTCTTGTTGTGTATGTGTGTGTGGGGGGGTGTTCTTGTTGTTTTCTTATCCAAGTTACACTGACCATAAATATCACCATTGTATAAGTTTACATAATTTTCATAAATTTCTAAGATAAAATTTTGGAATTTTATTTAGGTTTGTTTGAGATACTCTCTAAATAAAACTCACAGTATCTCTATTTATTAAATGAGATATAGCTATTGCTTTACTCCATTGACTGCAGTGGCGTGCAGCCAAATACTATATGTAAAATGTCTGATATTTGAAAAGA
The DNA here is from genome assembly GCF_046866305.1 of Octopus bimaculoides. Taxonomy (NCBI): domain Eukaryota; kingdom Metazoa; phylum Mollusca; class Cephalopoda; order Octopoda; family Octopodidae; genus Octopus; species Octopus bimaculoides. The sequence goes on from NC_142936.1 coordinate 39,982,755, forward strand.
AGGGAATGCTAGGACGTGCCCATGGCAGCTGTGGATCAGTAGCAGAGAAGATAGGTTTGCCTCAAAAGTTTTTGCTAATCTAAGTGGAAAGAGAAAATTTAAAAGAAATTTTTTGGGAGAAGTATAGCAGTAATATTATGACGCCCTGTAACAACACCATAGTCGGCAACAATACCAAAACTGAAAATGATAAAAGCAACACCAAGAACAATTTCGATTTTATTTCTTTTAACATGATATAATTTCCAGCTCAGCCAGTCTCAGGGAAGAGCAGCAATATGAACTATAACAATAACAATTACTAAACAATTACAAAACTTGAGAAGGAAATAGCACCACCAACATGTAGATGTTTACAGCAAGGTAGCAGAAATTACAGTAACTGATGCCACCTCTGCAATGATAACTAACTAAACCATATTTCCTTTCATTTCAACAACCAACAACACATTCACCAGCACCAAAAACAATATTTTTTGCACTTCTGTCACCATTGCTGCAGCTATTTCTGCTATTTCTACTACAACTGTAGCTGAAGGAACCACAGGTATCTTAAATAAGTACTACAGAAAGATTCCTTTGCAAGATCCACAAAAATAATTGAGCAGATCTTTCTGGAAGAGAAACAAACATACCTGAGAGAGGTTCAAATGCTTGTCTTGAGAGGCAAAGTATGGACTGCATTATCTATGTCCCTAGAGTTCTTGGAGAAAATATTCCAGAGAATAGTAATTTATCAGTACATGGAATGCACACACCTAGACCTCATATATTCAAGAGAAAGAGTAGCTGAGAAGGATATGGTGTGACATTGACTTCATCATTTACATCAAACATTATGGGATAGCAGAACTGAGATTCTTCTTAGACGGTCCTCCACAAAACCATTCTGCTATTTTACGCAGGAGTGAAGGATTTATTCTCATTCTTTTATGCATAGAATAGTGAGTGATGTAAGTGAAGGTCTTCTCTTTCATCAATAATGCCAGCACAGTGAGTGAGAAAAGAAAGAAGAAATTAAATATTCTGAAACAAGGAATGATTAAGTAATTGCCTTCTATGTTCTGGGATGAAATTCTGTTGAGAGTGACATTGTCTTTCATCCTTCCAAGGTTTCACCAGCCACTACCAGGATGAATTTTCATCTTCCTCTGATATATTTATATTGTATCTTTAAATACAGTATATCCATAAGAGTTTTTTATCTCAGAGGAAAACCACAGCAACTTATCTTTCAGTGGTGTATATACATTAAGTATGATACATAGATGGCTATTTTAATCTAGCACAGCTTCATTTACATACACAAGAATAATGACAATTATTTTGTATTGATATTATTATTGATAATCTTGCTTTTGTATTTGGTTCAATGATCCTTGATATGCAACCATGTGTTAAAACAGATTTTGTAGTATCATAGAAGGATCATTATGATTATAAGAAACACCAGAATTTCACATCTTTTATTAAAATTATTGGTCAATCTGTTAAAAAAATCTCCAGTTAACAAATCAATTGTTTGATTAACTATCTAGTTAATCAATTAATCAATTAGTTTCATCAGTCCTTTTGTCACTGATAGCAAATGGTAATAAAGCAACTCTGATGAACTTAGCTGATTTACTAGAATGATTAATTGAACAATCGATTAGTTAACTGGCTAAATGGTTAACTAGTTGACTAATAAGCGAAGTGAAATACAACTAGTGTGTGTGTTTCTTATTGGTATAATGACTTTCCCAAGACAAAACAAAATATCATTGATCAAATAGCAACAGTTATTGATAAAAAATAATGACAGTTATTTTTGTCCGCATACATTCATTCCTGACAAGTAATTGAGAGATTATATATGACAGTATTAACCATTAATTAGTAACTAATTAGCCACTCAAAGTGGAAATGTAGACGTTGATGTCATGCAAGCTATACTTGGTTGATAGGTTTGGCTATCAACTTGAAATCTAAAGTTTCAGAAGACAGAAAATTATATTGCAAATTATTTAGAAAAGTTGAACTATACAAACATTTTTTATGTAAGTGATTAAACATTGAACTAGAAAGTAAAAGAAAACGAAAATATTAAGTAAAGTTTTAGTATTTGTAACACTGAAAGGAATATGGTTGGGCCAAAAGTTTTTGGAACAGCAGTTAAATAGATGGTACGTGACATAAATGGTACTACACCTAACTAAATGGATTGTAACACTTAGTTTTATTCCTCTACTTACTATTTAAAACCTCTCTGTTGTTAATTTCTACTTTTCAACCTTGATAGAATGAGAACCAGTCAACTGCTAAGATTTATTGGATTCAATATATCTTTCCTTTTCAGTATTTGTGGTTTTGTACTTAATTTGAGAATTTAGAGGACTACTACTACTACTAATACTACTGCCGCCACCACCACCACCACCACCACTTTGGGTGAGAGAGCAATGCATACCATCAAAGTGACACTGGGGTACAAATATACAAAGCCCAATATACCCATTATGACCACCCCTCTGATAAGGGTACACCAGGCACATGCATCGCAACCATATATGCATGACATAGTGATTTCATATCAAGATAGACAATGCATGACCTTGCAGGTGGAGCCTAGTTCGAATTTTCTTCAGGTCGAGTAGTCCATCCTGCTTTCAGGACAGCTTCCAAGTAGCGATGGTCGACCCTATCGAATGTTTTTGATTGATCCAAATTAAACAGAGCACCCCTGAAGCCAGTTTTGGTCCCAGCCTAGGGTCATTCTTACTGCTAACACATCAGTTGCAACGCCCTTTTTAATTGCCTCTTCTAATTTGCTTACTAGTTCACTCTCTAATCTATTCCTTTCTATTGCTAATTCTTTGCTAAACGCTATTGATTGTGTTCTAACCACCCTCTTCAGGGTGGTCCACCACTGGTTGTTGACGATTCCCTCTGTCAACTACTGCTTAACTAGTTCACTAATCCAGTCCCTGTAGTCTTTGCATGCCAGAAAGGACGCGTTTAACTTCCAGTAATTGGGTCCCTGTCTGCTGGTCCTATTGAACTCGACTATGCAACTCATGAACTTGTGGTTTGTGTAGCCAACCAATTTAAACTGTGGACAATCTACACTATCTCTATCCTCTGACCTAACTAATACTCTATCTAGATACAATCAGGATAACCCATTATGGTTGCTCCATATCTGCACTGGCACATCAGGGAAATCCAGTTGTTACCTATCAGACATTTGCAAGTCTCTGAGTAGGTTTCCAAGGCTTTTGCATTCCCTTCTTCTGTGTACTAGTCCTACAGAGTCCTTCTGTGCATCCAAAATCACATTCTAGTCCCCTACTAGTACTAAACTGTGAGACGTTAACAGGAATGTTTCTAGATGCCTGAATAATTCTGGCCTTCCACCCCCTGTCGGGGCATAGACAGCCACCAGTCTAAAGGTGCCACCTTCACTACCATTCACATCTAGGACCACCAACCTGCCAATCAGGTCCAAGAAAATTGCCTTTACTTCGAGATCTAAGGATTTTCGGAATAGCACTGCTACTCCGTGGCCTGCTCCTGGTTGACCACATGATGAGAATATTCCATAGTCATTGAAAACGGGTGTTAGTGCTTGTGCATTAGAAATCCTTGTCTCAGTAATTGCAGCCACATCTAAATCAAGCAACTTTAAGTCACTTAGCAAGTGACCTGGCTTCCAAGCTGACCTCAGGCCATGAACATTCATACACCCCACTCTGAAAACGACCATGTTTATTGGAGAAACAAAATGGAAGGTCACTTACCTTGGATTTTGAGAGGGTCAGCTGATTCAGCTGCCTCGTCTGATGCATTATCATTGATAAAGGGCCTTTGTAAAGTCCCTTTATCCATCTTTAGCCTAAAAGGCCTAATGTCTTTTGGAAGTTCTAGGTATGTGTTTGTATCAGTTTTTATCAGCTGTCTGTCATGGAGAGTTTTCCACAGAAATTCGTTGGACCCTACTCCTTTTGTATGAATATTTGTGCTTTTCCCTACTTCCTGCATCAGTCCATTGTTGCTCTTGCAAATGACTGTGAAGTTGATGAGGTGTTCAGGTTCTCTAGTAAGTTGTACGAGTTGATTTTGTGATTGTTGTTTCTCTTTGTGTATTTGTTTGTTTTGGTGCTTTTAGAAGTTGTGGTTGAGGTTGAATGAGTGTGCATTGCTTTTGCTGTTGGGATGTGGGTGTGTATCGGTGTTGTTGTTTGGGTAGATGATGGATTAGGTGAATTTTCCTCATCCTGCTTTCTCATTTTCAGCTTAGGATGGCTTCTTCTTGAACTATGTTTTTGCTTTTATCCAACACAAGTCCTTCTTGAGGGATTCAATTCTTCCTCATGATAAGGCTTCTAAATCACTAGTATCAGGAGTACATGGTGTATCTGTGTCGTCCATCTGTAGGTATGGTCAGGTATTGCTTGTTTCCACCGCTACAGTTGTTGGTGTCATTGTAGTGGTGGGATTCTGCTGTTGAAGATATTGCTTTAGTGGCTGTTGCTGCATTGACTGGCTGCCTCCTTGTGATGGTGGTGGTGGTGGTGATGATGATGGTAGCAGAGCCACCATTCCTCGAGATCCATTATGCTTTTGTTGTGGGCAGAGGGCCTTCAAATGTGGCACCGTGGCTTTCTGACTTCCACCACGACTTGGAGTTGTGCTTCATTGGGCAGCTCAATAAGGTCAGGGATCTTGTCCAGGGATTCAAGTTTTACCTGGACCAAAATCTCCAACCTTATTCCAGACCAGTTCTCCTTCCAATATGTTTTGACTTCTAGAAGTGAATCCGGACCTTCGTCCACAGTGCACTCAACCAACCACCAAATGTCTAATTCTAGTGGCACATCTGATGTTTTAACTTTCACCTCCTGCCATCCAAAGTATGTGGGAAGGAGAAGATCCTAGTGTTTAGTGTTTTGGGGCCAGTGTCTCTGTGAAGGACCTCACTTCCACAAAACCATATTGTCTTCCTCATGTGAGAAAATCAATATTAGTCCAAATGCCCTTCAAGCACTTTTCTACTTGCATGTATGGAACATTGAAAATTTTCCTCATCTTCAGCAACCCACATATGTATATGATTGTCCTTCTGGCCGTCTTCTTCAGCAATTCTGAAAGGATACCAAGCTCGGTTTTCCTATTCCCTCTATTGAGGAGTTTTTCTGCTTCACTAAGGCACACATGCTTTCCTTCCAGGGAGATTTGCTCCTACACAATTTTGTTACTCCTGCAAAGGAGTTGTTTCTATTATTGCTGTTATTGTTGGTGTTGATTATATCATTTTTGCTGCTGCTGCTGTTGCTGCTGCGGTTGCTGTTGTTGTTGTTGTTGTTTGTAGCAGTTGTGGCTGAGGTGATGGTGGCAGTGGTGTCGGAGTTGTTATTGTTGTTGTTGTTTGTGACTGGGATGGTCATCTTGTTTTGCCTGTTTGCTTGATTAGTAGTCATGTCAACAGGTGAAGAGCTGTCACCCTCTCTCATTTTTGTGGCAAGACACTCTTCTATCTCTCCCCTTCTCGCATCAACGTCTGAAATTCCCTTGAAACTATTTGTTGCAGCTATTGAGCAAAATTTTAAATTTTTCCACATGGAATAAAAAGATGGAACAAATTTGATAAGTCCCCCAAGAAATAGGGGCACTTTTAACAAAAAAGGAACTCACCAACAGAAGAAGGATCCCTTATTCTCCACCCTGGTTGAAAATGACAGGAAAGCACTGCTATTTTCCAGGGAAAACTGACAATTTTTGAAAACAAAATATAAAACTGAGGTCAAGTGTGGCTTCCTCAACTGACGGTCATAATAATAATATGTTTTGTCTTGATGTAAAATGCATTGATGCAATACCAGGCAGTGGTTCTCATGGCTTCTGATCTTAACTGGTTTATCTGGGTGTAAAAGATGGGCTACAGCAAATATTCTGTTCAGGTTTATTTGTCAATTGCTTGACCTTAACCAGCTGAATATATTCCTTAGTGGCTGACAATATGTGCATTTCAGATCATGAGCAGAAGTAGTGGGGGAGCATTATAGTTATTTGTTGAGAGGAATTCTTTGGGGGTTGAATAGTTTTCCTCTTGAAACATGGACACTTTGTTCAACATCCTTAACAAACTTTTATTCAGGGACCTTGAAGAAAATTCTGCAAGATCATACATAGTTTGTCTTGATATGAAATCACCATGTCATGCAATATGGGGGTAGAATGTTAGTAATTGTTGTGAGCTAATATGTCTTCTGATCCTAAACAAATGGCCTGTTCTCAGAGATATGACCCTAACTATGTTGAAAGATGTGCTTTCTCTAAAGGAGATCCGGTTAAATTTATTTGATATATGACAATAATTACATGGTTAAACAAACTAAAGCAAGATCATTTATCTTGATTTCAATCAAGTACAGCTTTAGTAGTGCATTTTATATTACAAATAATTTTTTGTCTGTCATACCATAGCCACACTTGAATGGACATACACACGCACAACTTCAACCTAAGACACCACTATGCTATTTCATGACAAAAGATATCATTTAAATCCTCTCTCTAAACCATACCCTAATCCTCCATTAATAAACACCACAAATAACACCCACTCCTTTTATCTAATCTTTTGAGTTTTTTTCAATTTTCAGAAAGTCTGAATAAAATAACTAATGATTATAATAATAATAATAATAATAATAATAATAATAATAATGATAATGATAATAATAATAATACTAATAATAATAATTGGGAGCTCTATGGAAATCATGACCTACAAAGAGCAAAGACGTGGTATGAGAAAACCCCAGAAGGAGTCACCGAGAATGAGAATTGCAAAATCCTGTGGGATGCAATGATCCAGTGCAATCAGAAACTGGATATTGTTGTGGTGAACGAAAAAGGAAGAACATGCATGATAATCAATGTAAGATGCCCCAGTGACAACAGGGTGAATGTGAAAGAATGAGAAAAAATAAACAACTATGATGATTTGAAGTGAGAAATATGAAGGTTGTGGTCAATGAGGAGAGTAGATGTGATACCAATAGTAATTGGTGCACTTGGAAGTATCTGCACTCAACTATCAACACGGCTAAAAAATGATTGGTGCAAGTGTGAAGGTAGAGCACCGACAAAAATCAGCATTGCTTGGAACTGCAAGAATTCTTCACAGGGTTTTTGAAGCATGACCAGTAAATAAGTGGCACCTTAGTCTGCTGGCTGTGGACAGTTGACACTTTCCATCATACCCAGCAAAATAAGCTGTGAGTTTTAAACAAATAATGATGATGATGATGATGATGATGATAATAATAATAATAATAATAATAATAATAATAATAATAATAATCCTTTCTACTATAGGCACAAGGCCTGAAATTTGGGGAGAGGGGACTAGTTGATTTCATTAACTCTAGTGTTTCATTGGTATTTAATTTATCAACCCCGAAAAAAATGAATGGCAAAGTTGACCTTGACGGAGTTTGAACTCAGAATGTAGCAGCAAACAAAATACTGCTAAGCATTTCGCCCAGCTTGCTAATGATTCTGCCAGCTCGCTGCCTTTTTCAATTTTCAGAAAGGCTGAGTAAAATGATTGATAATATTAATAGCAATGATAATAATAATAAAAGATAGAAAATATTGAAAATGTGAGGGTGAGATAAACACAGACAAAGCATTTAGTGAGAAAGATTCTCAGAAATAGTTTCTTTAGAGTTGAAAATAATCTTCATTGAATTTGAACAAAAATGTCAAAACAATATTTATGAAGAAAATTAAATTTCAAAAGAAATCTGGAAACAAAAGAAAAAAAAAAATAATAAATAAACACTGCTAACAACAACTACAGCTATAAGAATTCCAGGAATATCTAAAAATATTGATGGTACTGAATATGATGATGACAGTGATGTTAATAATAATAATAATAATAATAAGAAGAAGAAGAAGAAGAAGAAGAAGAAGAATTTTATTTGCCACAAATAATGATGTGATGATGAATTATACTAACAACAATGATAATGATGGTGAAAACTTTTTACTCCTACTACAACTACACCTGGTAGTATTAAAAGAATCAAAAGCTTTAAAACGTCTACAGAATTTTTTCTTGTCTTGTTCAACTACATTTTGAGTTGTTTATTTATTCTTTTTCATATAATTTCATCTATTTTTCTGTGTATTTGTTGCTAAGCTGTACAAACTTAGTCAGTTTACTGGGTCAAAGTTACAGTTTGTTGCGTTTACCTCTCACAGATGCACGTGGACATGCACATACACACACACACATGTGCATGCACACACACACATGGTATTAGCACAACACCGCTGAGGAAATTTATGACCACATTCCTCTCAACTACACTAAGACTATAGATACAGTCACACATGAAATTGGGGGACTACCATATTTAATGGGGAACGGAGACACCTGCCACAATGTAGTGAAGTGCTTCTCAGTTATGTGTGCATATGGAGTGGGTATGGGTATATATATATATATATATATATATATATCATCATCATCATCGTTTAACGTCCGCCTTCCATGCTGGCATGGGCTGGACGATTTGAATGGGGATTGGTGAACCAGATGGCTACAACAGGCTCCAATCTGATTTGGCAGAGTTTCTACAGCTGGATGTCCTTCCTAACGCCAACTACTCCAAGAGTGTAGTGGGTGCTTTTACGTGCCACCGGCATGAAGGCCAGTCAGATGGTACTGGCAACGGCCATGCTCAGAATGGTGTATTTTACGTGCCACCTGCACAGGAGTCAGTCCAGCAGCACTGGTAACGATCACACTCAAATGGTGCTTTTTACGTGCCACTGGCACGGAAGCCAAACAGCTGCTCTGGCAATGATCACGCTCGGACGGTGCTCTTAGCACTCCACTGGTACAGGTGCCAACACAATTTCGATTTTACTTGCCCCGACAGGTCTTTGCAAGCTGAGTTTTGTGTCCAATGAAGGAGACGTTGGCATGGGTGCCAGTCATCGAATTTGGTTCGCTTTCGATTTATATATATATATATATATATATATATATATATATATATATATGAAGCCAGTATGCTCCGATGGATGTATAATGTCAGTGTGCATACACGACAGAGTGTAAGTACCTTGAGAGAAAAGTTGGACCTAAGAAGCATCAGTTGTGGTGTGCAAGAGAGACGATTGTGCTGGTATGGTCATGTGATGAGAATGGATGAGGATAGCTGTGTGAAAAAGTGCCACACCCTAGTGGTTGAGGGAACCTGTGGAAGAGGTAGACCCAAGAAGACCTGGGATTAGGTGGTGAAACACGACCTTTGAACATTGGGCTTCACCGATGCAATGACTAGTGACCGAGACCTTTGGAAATATGCAGTGCATAAGAAGACCCAACAAGCCAAGTGAGACCATAATCCGTGGCCTCTGCCAGGGGTGTAGCCAGCCCACTTATCCATACCTTTCCTTCATTGGACACAACTCTGCTTGCGGAGACCTGTTGAGGCAAGTGAAATCAAAATTGAACCAAATTCGATGACCGGCACCCATGCCAACCTCTCCTTCATTGGACACTAAACTCTGCTTCTGAAGACCTGTTGGGGCAAGTGAAATCGAAATCGAAATCGTAATTGATGATGATTATAAATGTAGATTTTTTACTCTTTTACTGGTTTCACTCAGTAAACTGTGGCTGTGCTAGTGTACCACTCGGAAGGGCTTTTGAGTTGATCAAACTAACCACAGTGCTTTTCTCTAAATTTTGTACTTAATCTATCATTCTCTTTATAAAGTTACAGGAACATAAACAAATCAACGCTAGTTATCTCACTGTGAGAAACAATAGTCATGTACTCACACACACATTTATGCAATAGACTAATGATGCTGACCAACACTATTTTTTTGCAGTTATATGTGTCATTTTAATATATCTAAATTCTTTATTGTTGTTGTATCACTCATAACAAGCATTGATCAAGCAGACTCTTGTTTATGTAAGTAAATGATGGCCAAATGTCTGAGTGTGATCTACTAACTTAATGTTAATGGTATAGCATATCTCCACATAGCTGAATATCAAACTATACAGTCTGAGTCCTGTCTCCACCCAGCTGAGTACTGTGTATTCACATAACTGAGTACTATGTTTTCACATAGGTGAGTACTAGACTATACATTTTCCACCTAGTTGAGTACTGTTTCCACCAAACTGAGTACTGCATATTTGCCGAGCTGAGTACCTGACTATACATTCTCTACCTAGCTGAGTACCATGTCTCAACCTACCTGAGCACTGCGTATTCACCTGAGTACTGTGTCTCCATATTGCTGAATACCAGACTATACATTCTCCACTTAAATGAGTATCATTTTCAACCTAACTGAGCATTGTCTCCACCTAAATGAGAGTTGTATATTCACCTGAGTGCTATCTCTCCACATAACTGAGTATCAGGATATACATTCTCAGCCTAACTGTGTACCAAGTCTCAGCCTAGCTGAATACTAAGTCTCAACTTAGCTGAGTACCATGTCTCAACCTAGCTGAATACTACCTCCATATAGCTGAGTATCAGTTTATGCATTCTCAACCTAGCTAAGTACGACATCTCAACCTAGCTGAGCACTGTCTCCACTTAGCTAACTACCGTATATTCACCTAAGTACTGTGTCTTCACATAGATGAGTTCCAAACTATACATTCTCTACCTAGCTGAGTTCTATATTGACATTTTGACATGCAGTGGTTAATCATAATGATTGCAGATATAAACACAATAAATTATAGACTAAGAATGCATTAAAGCAAGAGAAAGTTAGGAAGACAGATAGACAGTGTTGGTGGGGGAATAAGTAGGCTAATGGATAGAGAGATAGACAGGCAGAGAGACAACCCACTGAGAAAACAATAATAATGATAAGAAGAACATGAAAATAATAAACAATCAAGAGAATCAATCATTTTATAAAAAAAAAAAAAAAAAAGACATGGAATCTTTCAGAATGTTCTCTGAGCTACTTAAATGTTCAGTAAAGTTGGGTTAGGAAGGAGGGAATGGAAAAGAAAAAATTGCCATGGACTGGAGAGTTGGTGAGGAGTGGGGGTACCGAGAACAACAGCACCGAAAAAAACCATAACAATTATAAAAGGAGTATGTGAACAATTTTCCATCATATGATGAAGACAATGATGATGAAGTAGTGGTAGTAGTAGTAGTAGTAGTAGTAGTAGTAGTAGTAGTAGTAGTAGTAGTAGTAGTAGTAGCAGCAGCAGTAGTAGTAGTAATGTTGTTGTTGTTGTTGTTGTTGTTGGTGGTGGTGGTGGTGGTGGTAGCTGTAGTATTTATGATGGTTGTAGTGAAGGTAATGGTAGTGGTGGTAGCAACAGCAAGGATGGAAAGATAGTCTTGGTGTTGGTGACAGTAATGGTAATGGTGGAGGTGGCAGTGGTGAAAGGAAAGGGAAAGATAGTGACTGGAGGAAGAGAAGATATTTGAGGTTGTGATGGTAGTAACAGTGATGATGATGATGGTAGTGATGGTAGTGAAGACAGTGATAGTTGTAATGGTGGAGCTGGTACTAGTTACAGCAGTAATGATGATGTTAATGATAACAGTAATGGTGGTACTGGTGAAATTGGTGACAATGGTGGAGGTGATAAAGATGATGATGATCATGACAGTAATAGTTGTAATGGCAGCATTTGCAATGGTTGTATTACATTCTACCTAAGTAGAGAAACTTGGATGGTAACACAATTACCTGTCAATGGTTATTTAAGGTATTAATCAGCTGGTGTGGAGGCGCAATGGCCCAGTGGTTAGGGCAGTGGACTTGCGGTCATAAGATCACGGTTTTGATTCCGAGACTGGGCGTTGTGAGTGTTTATTGAGCAAAAACACCTAAAAGCTCCATGAGGCTCCGGCAGCGGATGGTGGCGAACCCTGCTGTACTCTTCCACCACAACTTTCTCTCATTCTTACTTCCTGTTTCTGTTGTGCCTGTAATTCAAAGGGTCAGCCTTGTCACACTGTGTCATGCTGAATATCCCCGAGAACTACGTTAAGGGTACACGTGTCTGTGGAGTGCTCAGCCACTTGCACGTTAATTTCACGAGCAGGCTGTTCCATTGATCGGATCAACTGGAACCCTCGACGTCGTAAGCGACGGAGTGCCAACAACAACTAATCAGCTGCTAACAATGCTATAAGTTCAAATCCTGCCTAAGATATTTGTCTCTTTCAGAGCATTTTTTGGGGCTGGTGTCCTGTTTTTGTTTTCTGAACATACAAGCATTGTTATGGATTATACGAGGGTGGGCTGAAGAATTCCCAGATTGAGTATAAAGGAGTGACATTAGAGCTGTGAAATCTTGCATGCATTGATTTCAACTCTTCTTCTTAGAAACTATGTTGTTTCTTTCCAAGTAAACTGACATCTTACTTCAAAAGTAACTAGTAGTGACATCTTTTGAAAATTGACAAAATTTGGTATTGTGATGTTATCAAGTACCTGCAGAAAAGGGGTTTAGCACCCAAGGACGTTGTTGCTGATATGCTTCCTATATTAAGGGATGATGCTCCAGTTTCATCAACAGTGCAAAAGTGGGCAGCTGAATTTAAAAGGAGAAGAGAGAGTCTTGAAGATGATCCAAGGTCTGGACATCCTGCAACTGCCACCACTGAAGAAAACATTGATTGTGTTCACCACATGGTGATGGATGACAGACAATTGACTGTAAATTAAATAATCAATGCTATTTGCATTTCCTGTGAGAGTATTGTGAATATTCTGCACTATGAACTTGGCAAACTTTCTGCTTGGTGTGTGCCACATGTTCTAACACTTGATCAAAAGTGCACCAGGCTAATCACATCACAGGAAAATCTGGTATTGTTTGAAACAGATCCAACTGGTGTCTTTGAGCATTTTTTAACCCAGGATGAGTGTTGGGTTCATCACTTTGAGCCAGTAGAATTTCGTTATCCTTGTTTTTATCATCATCATCATTTTTGTATTTTTTCTTCGACACGGGCATAGGTTAGACAAAACATTTTGAAGCTAATATTACTCAGCTGGATGTTCTTCATCCTGTTCACTTTGAGCCCTAAAAATGGGCTATGTGGCTAGCTTCCCCACGGTTTGAACTTTGAAGATATAGTAGATGAATCTAAATTTGGTAATGCATTAAGATAGGTTTGTCACCCTCACCCAATTGGGAAATATCTACTAACAAGTATCCATTCTCACAGTTAAAGTAAAATATAATTATTTGGAGTCTTTCACCTAAGAAAGACTGGTGTTAGTAGCTTTCTTTTTGTTTTGGAGGATTAGATTTTGTGCAGACTTAAATGAATGTGCATATCACTTTGTATGTGTATGTCTGTATGCATTTGTATTTAAATGTATATATGTGTGTATATGTGAGCAAGTATGTGTATATAGGCATATCTGTGTAATTCTATGCATTTGTATACATCTCTGAAAGCATAGGTATGTGTATGGAAGCATATGTATATATGTATGTGCATTTCTTTGTGTGTTTAATGTTCACAGAATTTTCAATGCTTCATAAAATCTGATCTAAGAATAAGAAATTATTTATATCAAAAAGAAAAAAAAAAGAAAAAATGAAATTATAATTGTGAAATTCCAGAGAAGTCTGCAAAATTTTGCAGTATTTTCTTTAAGTGCAGCAAGTGTGCAGTTAGTTAATGCTGCCAGTTTCAGAAGATGAAATTATTATAGAACCAAATTTTTAATAAATGAAATATGCCTATATAACTAAGGGAAACTAGGAATATACTTTTATAATTCATTACAGTTCCAAAATCTTTATCTTTAATTACATATGGGCAATACATGTATCTTCTGCATTTGTGTGTGTGTGTGTGAGGGATTATTGAGAGAGATAAAAATATATATACAGACCTACTGATACATATATGCATATATCACAAAAATGAAATTACACACACACACACACACACACACACACACACACACACACACACATGAGTATGTATTTTTAGAGCAAGATAAAAGATGAAATAGCTGAAGGAAAATTATCATTCAATTTTTGAAATTAATTAAAATCTACAACAGCAACAACTTCAATCAAATAAAGAACAAAACAAACAAATTAATGAGCAAATAATTAAGCCACACAACAGTCTCTATCTAATTAAACTTTACTGTGAGAATATTGGAAACTTATTTGGATTTCAGGTTACTTTTGCTTGCTCTCCTGTGTATATGGGAGCACAATGCTTATTTTTCATTATTAATTAGTGCAATTTTCATCATCGTCATTGACATCATTATTATAATCATCTAAATTTGTCATGGTTTTTTCATTAATCATCTTCATTAAAATTACAATTACTTGTCATTATTCTCATCATCATCTTGTTATCATCAGCATTGCCTCTCATTCATTGGCATTGCCATCAGCATCATTACTGTAATTGACTTCATCATCATCTTCTCTACTATCATTAACCCAAAGGTTGTTGTAGGCCTCTTGATAATTGTTCCCACCATCGACACAACCCTGCCAGCTACAATGTTTGTATTCATTATCCTCTTTCGTGCTATTTCTTGTTTATCATCATTACATTGTCATTATAGCCCTCATCAATATCATTCTAATCATCATAATCATCTAATCCAAAAGAGATGCTTTTTTTTTTTTCCGATATGTCATTTGAAATTCAAAGTAATAACTAGTTAAAGCATATCATGTTTAAGGAAAATTTATTTCTAAGCTGTAAATAAAACATCGCTCAGAAGTGAATATTCCAAAAGAGCCCTATTTTCCTCCTGCATCTTTCTGTTAAACTCTTGATATTAAAGCCTATTATTATTGAAGTCCGCACATCATTCTGTTTAAACCTCTTTTGATATTAAGGCTATCTCTTATTATTAATGCAAGTACATCTTGATGTCAAATCTTCCGAAGTCAATACTATCCTATTTGGTTGAAGAGAATTGTTACAAAGTTTCCAGAAGATAGATATGAGCAATCCTCTTACTATATTATATAACTTTAACCTCAAAACTAATCACATTTATAATAATCATTTAAAGTATTAAAAGACTATTGCAGATGATATTACTAGATTTAACTAATTATCTTGTCCTTGTTCTTTAGAAGTTAAAGACACAAAGAACAGTCTGCAGAAGAGGTATTTAAAATTTTAGAAGCTGATCTTAAGAATTCAGTAAATTCTTGGCATCATTCAGAATTCAAATATGAGTTTCCAACAGAACTGCACTGCTGTGTAAGTTGTGTATCAATGGGAAAATGAAAGCTTGACAGTAAGAAAATCTGTCATAATGAAGAGAAAGGTTCCCTAGAAACTTCTGTCAGTAAGAATGATGCTTGTATGTGTCAGAAGAGGGTAGATTTAATTTTTTTTTTCATACAACAATATTAATAAGTTAAAAAAAGAACTAACAAATATGTCTCCTACTATGTGGAATATACAATACATTATATACTGCTTTTACTAGTCATTAACTAAGTACTATAGCAAACATAGATATATCAAAGATATTGATTAGACATTCAGATAGTGTGTTGGCTGCATGCAAGAGGTCTTCATTTGATTATACTTAATGTCATAATTAAGTGCATCCAACATTGAGTGTGTGTGTGTGTGTGTTTCTACACATACACACATACATGTAATACACACACACACACACACACACACACACACCTATGACAAAAATTACAAGCCAAGTAGCCAACCAAAGAACAAAGTAAGTACTTTCAAATGTGCTTGATTATATTTAATAATTGAAGAGTTCAAGTGAGCCAAAGTAAAACGAGACAAAAACAAGAAAATACACACAAATTCCAAAATAATAGTTTAGTAACCAATCATCTAACAAGAAAAAATAACATTCAAACAAACGAGATCTATTTGTAATCAGCCAAGAACAAGGAGGACTTTACAAAAAAAAAATTTAAGAAAATACTAAAGAGATTTTTAACATTAATTGAAGGAGTTTCAGCAATCATCATTCTTACAATGATGATGATGATGATGATGTGGATGATAATGATGATGTCAAGTAAAAAAAAAACCACACATACACACCAAGTGATGTGTGAAGGTGTATGAACAAACTTGCTGCAGCAAATAATTACATAATAAAACATCGTTTGCTCTTATAAAAATTAGTGTTTACCCATAATTTGTGAGGATAAACAGAAAAGGTTGATGTTGTCTGAGTTGCTATTAAGAAAACTCAATGAATATATATATATATATATATATATATATATATATATATATATATATATATATATATATATCCATCCATACATCCATATATATATACATACATGCATACACACACATATATATACACATACATATATACATATATATACACACATATATATAAACACACATTTACACACACACTCACACATACACACACATATATGTATGCATGTATGTATATATATATAATTCATCCTGACGGTCATTTCTCCAACCATAATTGAGTTGTATGGAAGACATTTTGATTCTATCATAGATGATTTGTATCATTGTGAATTAGACAGATAACTTAATAATGATATGTTTCAACATTTTAGAGAAAGTTATATTCAACTACACCAATACACATACACACACATAGATATATCTAACTGGAAAAGAATATGATCACTCCCTTCTTAAGGAGAGACAAAGATTGACTCTCCAGTGCTAGACAACAATGCAAAAATAAGAAGATAAAAGGATTTAAGAAGTATTTTATCTCATTTCCTTAGGAAAATTCAAAGACTTTTTATATCCGTATATAAATAAATAAAAGATACTTCCATTACTCCCAATTTTTCATTTTTATCATTTGTATGTATGCAGATATATAGATATATATATATGCATGCTTGTGTGAACATACATATATGAGTGTGTGTATGTATATATGCAAATGTGTAAGTATATGTCTCTCTGTCTCAATAGCTATTTATCTGTATGTATGTGTGCACTTATATATATATATATATGTAAAGAAGTTTGTATATATAAATATGTATGTAGATAGATAGATAGATAGATATGCTTGCTAACATATATGTGTACATGTGTGCGCACACACATATATATATATATACCTGAATACATGCATACACACACAGAACCACAACACACACACACACATACACACACACACACACATATTCTGTAACTTACCATCTATTTTCCATGCCTTCTATAATCTGATATTCATATTTATATTACAAATAATATATATACTGAATTGCATTTGTTTGTCAAGGGAGTTGATCTAAGACTGCATGTAGACAGTCAGAGACTCATCCTTTATTAAACTAACTACACAACACAGTAAAGTTGCTTTGATCTACCAAAGTTAAGATATTTCCAGTTCAAAGCCGTTATACTTGGCTAATTTCAAACATTCCAGATAGAGACGTTGTTATTTGGTCCCAACTATTAGTAATTAGTTTTGTCCTTATTTTTGACATTGGTATTTGGTCAGTTTGATTTAGAGTATCAGATGGTATATACTGTACAGTCCCATAATATGGTTATTGCTGTTTTCTACATCAGCTCACACCAGTTTTTAATTTGGTTGAAGAACAAAATATCAGTAGATTTTCCAGTGGAGATATTGAGTAACTATCTAATGTCTGTATTGATATACACAAAAAGTTATTCAGAGATGATTAACTGTAGTGCTGTTTCTTTGAATTAAATGCAGCATGGACTATTATGTAATAGGTGCAGGCATGTTTGAGTAATTATGAAGTTTGCTCCACAACCTCATGGCTTGGGGATCGGAGCTGCTATGCAGCACTTAGGGTAAGAGTCTTCTAGTATAACGCTAGGTTGATCAATGCTCTGTGCAGGAATTTGGA
>NC_142936.1:40005653-40055653 GCF_046866305.1 Octopus bimaculoides
GTGTGAGCATTTTGACAGTGCAATAAATATAACTTACTGAATGGCTTTAGCAAGTTTTAATTTCTTTTACCTTAAAATTTTCTTAGTGTCACTAAGTAAATTCACTATTATAAAGAATTCTTTGATTGCTTTGCATTTTAAAGAGTAATTAAGAATGCGCAATTTTATAGTTATAAATTTCATTCTGTAAGTTAGTTTGCATTAGGAAGGGCATCCAGCTGTGGAAACCTTTCTAAAACTGAGACATTGGAACAAGACATGGTCTTCTGAATATTGGACCCTGTTGAACCATCTGACCCATGTCAGCATAGGAAGCAGGCACAAAATGATGATAATGATGGTGTGGTGGTGGTGGTGGTGGTGATGACAGTGGCACTGATGTCAGTGGGATTGGTGGTGGCAATGAGGATGATGCTGATGATGTAAACATCTCCATCTGAAAAGCCAAAAATGCAGTTTTGATTTTTTTTTTCTCATAGTGAAGTCTCTTATTCTTATAAAGATGTCAAACAGCTAGACAGAGAGATGATATGGAAAAAAAAATCCACCAACTTTATTATGTCTATTCCAATGTTTTGTATACACATCAATAAGTGTATTTCAAATTTTCCATTGTAATTAATTGCTTTTTTTACCTTTGATTTTTCTCTGTTGCTAAATCTAATCAAACTGACCATAAAACAAGTTTGCAGCATTGTCACCTAACTTCCTAAGATGTTTTGTAAGTTGCTTAGGGAGTTGTAGAATTTCACTAGTCAATTCCTAATTACAGAAAAGTTTGGTTTATTCTTCTAATAAATTTAGATAAGCATAGTAATTCATGTACTACAAGAAAAATCTACAATTCCTCATATATAGAAAAGTACTTCTGTGCTACAGAAAAACAACAGTTGCTCTGACACTCATAACTCATCTTCTACATAGTAGCAAAGATCTGTACTGCAAATATCAATATGATTTGTATATGTATATACTGCATTTTCCAGCATATAAGTGAAACTTTGCAGACCAAAATTTACAGCCAAAATAGGAGGTTGAGTTATACACCAAAACTACTTTGGAAGACCAAAAGTTTCATGTGAAATGCAGTAAGATTTGGAAAGATTGTGATGGTGTTTGAATGTTTACACTATATGTTCACATTATTTATCACAGTGACTTGTATGCTGGAAAGTATGGTATGTATATGTGTGTAAGTAAGTGTGTGTATTTGAACTGTCATCGTGGATGACAAAGTGGATGCCAGACTCATCCAAAACAAACATTCAAGAGGTTTATTATATATATATATATATATATATATATATATATATATATATATATAATAAAAGGATCAAAGTCCTTCCCAAGCCAGAAACTCATAAGGCCAGTTTTCTGGATTCTATGGTGAATGAATTCCTATCTGGATGGGATGCCAGTCCAATCTCAGGATTACTTATTTTTACCAGCTGAGTGGACTGGAGCAACGTGAAGTAAATTGTTTTGCTTAAGATCACGACACATTGCCCAGTCCATGAATTGAAACAACAATCTTATGATAATTATTGCAACACTCTAAGCTCTAAACTACATGCCACTATATATAATTATATATATATATATATATATATATATATATATATATATATATATATCATCACCGTCATCAACAACAACATCATGTATCATCTATGTACTATGCTGATATGAGTTGGGCGGTTTGATTGGATCCAATGTGTCTAAGGACTGCATCAGGCTCCAATGTTTGCTTTCATGTAGTTTTTATGGTTGGAAGCCCTTTCTAACACTCACCAATGATATACTGGCTGAGTTGTTAGAGTATCAGATGAAATGTTTCCATGTATTTGTTCCAACTCTGCACTCTGAGTTCAAATCCAGAAAGTCCAACTTTACCTTTTACCCTTTTGAGATCAATGAAAAATTAAATACTAATTTGAAGTGAGGAATTGGCATAACTGTGAAAATATTGAAACAGATGCCTTGCAATATTTGTTCCATTGCTTTTTGTTCTCAGTTCAATCCCTCCATAGCCTACATTGGTGATAAAATTAACCCATTGCCCAGTTTGACATACCTGACATCTTGAATGCATTTGGCAGAGTTTGACACTGTGGCAAGCATTCCAGCCAGGTTTCCTTGAGGATGCTTTCCTTCTCCTTTCCCTCATCATCATTATCATCATCATTTAACGTCCACTTTCCATGCTAGCATGGGTTAGATGGCTTGACTAGAGCTGGTAGGCTGGAGAGCTGCACCAGGTTCTAGTCTCAATTTGGTTTGGTTTCTGTAGTCGGATGCCCTTCCCAATGCCAAGTGTGAGTGTGTAGTGAGTGACTTTTACATGTCACCAGCATGAGTGCTTTTGCATGTCACTGGCACAAATGTTACATGTCACTAGTAAACCAGCTGCGACTACGATTTTACTTGGCTTGGCAAGTCTTCTTAAGCACAGCAAATCACCAAAAGTCATGATCACGTATCATCGCCCCTGTGACACCCCACATTCGAAGATCATGCTGCACCACCTCCTCCCATGTCTTCCCAGGTCTACCTCTTCCACAGGTTCCCTCCACACTTATGTCAGAGGTCCTGTAATAGGTCATGATCACTGCTTTACTTCTGATTAAAATATGAAAAGTAACTTAGCAGTTTTATATAAAACCATATCATACAGAGATATATATACACATCATATATATATACATACATTATACAGATATATATTTACATATACACACACATCATATATATATATACAATGATGATTTTACATGATGTAGTGTGTATGTACATATATGTATATAGCATCCTCCTCATTTGTTTGCTTTCTATAAACACAGTATGTATCCTTACACACATATATACACACACATAGACACACACACACACACACACACACACACAACCATTATCACCATTTATTTCACTATATAAATGTCAATTTACAAAAACTGGAGACAAATTGCAGCTTTCAACTTTACAACTTTGACTTTAAAACTTAAGTCAATATTGTTATATAGCAGTGGAATCACCATCATCATTGGTAACAGTGGCACTATAAATAGCAGTAGTAGTAGTGGTAATAGTTATATATATATATATATATATATATATATATATATATATATATATGTATATATATATCACTTGTATTGACTAAAAGCATATATGATTAATTGGTGGCATGAATTTTATTAGAAAAGTAAGTAACAGGAAAAGGTAAAGAAACTGGTTGATCTTTTACATGCTTTGGATCTTTGTGAGGAATATTGATTTCTCTTGTTTTTATTATGGTTGCTTTAACCACCGGTGGTGGCAGTGATGGTGGTGGTGGTGGCAGTGACGCCGACCATCATTACATTTTTTTTAGTGGCGCTAGTGATTTTTATTTAGTTAGAAGTGGGAGTGTGTTGTTTTTGTAACTAGTTTTTTATGCATTTTTTTAATATTAATCTTATTTTACATTTCTCTGTAGTGTTGTGATTTTGTCTAAATGATTGGTTTCTTCTATGTGTACAGTTTTTGTATATATCTTGGTATAATCAAAATAATATATACATATGACCAATAAAATTATATATACATATATATATATATATATATGTATATATATATATATATATATATATATATATATATAATACCAATAGAAATTATATATATATATAATACTGATACAATAATGTATGGTACTAATAAAAATGATATACATAAAACTAATATGTATGTGTGTGTGTATAAATAAATAGACACACACAACATACATATACATACATAAATATATCTATATATATATATACATTCATATATACACACACACACACACACACACACACATATATGTATACCAGCGCAGTTGTTTCTGTGGTGTGCAAGAGAGATGACTGCACTGGTATGGTCATGTGTTGCATATGGATGAAGACAGCTGTATGAAAAATGTTGCACCCTAGCAGAAGAGGGAAATTTTGGAAGAGGTAGACCCAGGAAGGCCTGGGATGAGGTGGTGAAGTATGACCTTTAAATGTTGGACCTCACCAAGACGATTACAAGTGACTGATCCCTTTGGAGATATGCTGTGTTTGAGAAGACCTGGCAAACCAAGTGAGACCGTAACCGGGGCCAATGCCAGTGCAGCATAACCAGCCCATTTAAGAGTACCCTTCAATCATTGGGCAATAAACTGTGCTTGCGAAGATCTGTTGAGTACCACCTGATTGGCACCCATGCCGGTGGCACATAAATAGCACCATTCAAGCGTGGTCGATGTCAGTGCCACTTGACTGGTTCCATGCTCATGGCATGTAAAACTCAGTATTCAAGCATGGTCGATGCTTAGTACCGCCTGACTGGGCCTCATGTTGGCAGCATGTAAAAAGCACCCACTACATTCTCGGAGTGGTTTGCACTAGGAAGGGCATCCAGCTGTAGAAACCTTGCCAGATTGGATTGGAGTCTGGTGAAAACTTCTGGCATGCCAGCCCTCAGTCAAATAGTCTAAACCATGCCTGTATGGAAAGCAGATGTTAAATGACAATGATGATGATGATATATATATATATATATATATATATATATATATATATATATATATATATATATATATACATATATATACAAAGATATAAATATATACATATATATACAAAATATATACACAAAAATAAGAGGAATGACCAGCAAAAGTGGACTCCTATATGCTAGAAATAGATGCCGAATCATGTAACCATGAAAAAATATGTTCTCAGTAAAAAATTAGCGACACAACAGACTGTAAAAGGGCAAGACCATCTATTTCTAGCATATAGGAGTCCACTTTTGCTGGTCATTCCTCTTATTTTTGTATGTAATATAATTTTAATCTTCGGATTTTTTTTTAATATGCTAGACCACTGGTTTTAATTGATTAATATCAATTTCTACCCTTATTAATAAATACAAAATATATATATGTATATATTTACATCTTTGTGTATATATATATATATATATATATATATATATATATATATATAAGCACACAGACATATACATACATGTATATATACATATACATGCATTAGGCAAGAAGTTGAACATTTTGGGGGCCCATGACACTCCATGGGCCATAAGTAAGGCACATGTTAAATTTGAATGAAATCTGTTGGGCAGTTCTCGAGTTTTAGTAATGCACACACACATACATACAGACAGACAGACACATTCTCAATTTTATACCTATGGATACGTATATAATACATATGCTTGTATACATGTATGCATTTACATATATATGTATGTTTGTATTTATATATATCTGTCTATATAATATATATGTATATATATATGTATGCTTATATATATGTGTATATATGTATGTGTGTGTGTGCAAATATATATATGTGTGTGTGTGTGTGTGTGGGTGTGTATATATATATTTATATGTAGTGAAATAAATGGCGATACAGGTTGTGTGTGTGTATTTATGCGTGTATATATGTGTGTGTGAAGATACATATCTGTGCTTATAGAAAACAAGCAATTGAAGAGGATGCTATATACATATATGTAATTACACACTACATCATGTAGTCGCCATGATTGATTGCTAAATCCACAAGTGTTTGTATTGTCTCTCTGTTTATTTTCTCTTATTCCTTTCTGTTGAAGAGCGTAGGCTCAAAATGTAAAAGACTTGCTCACTTTCCCGAGCGTCAAACTTATACACCTGCTTGTTGTTAAACTTCAACTATATATATATATATATATATATATATATATATATATATAGAGAGAGAGAGAGAGAGAGAGAGAGAGATAGAGAGAGAGAAAGAGATATCTACTACATATGTTGTGGGAAATTCTGTCTGTGGGTGTGTTTGTGGAGTTGTTAGCTAACCCCTCCTACATCGTTTTATTGATTTTGATGAAACTTGACACGTGAATAGAACTCATGTCTGGAAACATCATGGCATACTCAGATTGTTGAAAAAATCTATAATAGGGACCCTGGAAGGGATCCTTATATATAGCCAAGGAAAATAACCCATTCATTTTCCTAAGTTATTTGGTTGAAATGAAACTGAGTATGCTTATTTCGCAATTTATCCAGTACAACCCTTAAACAAGTAAATAACATTTTCCTAAACAATAGATCCACTTATTTCGATTATAGACTTATTAACGAATATACCAATACTAGCGCCTCTGAGGGTAATATTCTCTGGGAACACACAAAAGCCCATTTCAGAGTTATTTACTTTGAATTGTTATTATCTCATATCTGATTAGCTTATTATTACGTAATGTGCTTCACGATTTTAGTATACATACCTTATTAGTATTTCCTCATATATTCTCTGGGAATGCATTAAAGCCTTTTATAGGGTTACTTTATTTGAATTTTTACTATCGTGTAACTAATTTCATGTTATACATAACTGACTTCACAATTTGGGTATTCATAGCTTATTGGGAATTCCTGAAAACAAGATACTGTGTAAGATAGTTCAGCATTCTCTGTAAATGCACAAAAAACGTTTTAAGGGTTACATACTTTGTATTGTTGTTATTGGATTAGCAAAACAATTATGAGAACAGAACCAAGGGATAAGCCCTACTTTCCTGGAAATTACAAGATATGCCAGCTAGTATATATATATATGTGTGTTTGATCATTATCTTTTTACATCCATCTTTCCATGCTGATATAGTTTGGGTTGATCCTCTCCTGCCATTTTTTAAAACCATGTCTTTCTCTTTCACAGGTCCTTTCCACAAGAATCTTTTAGTACTTTACCCATCTACCATCATTTATATGCACTACATTTCTAATACAAGTACAGCCATCTCTCTTGCATAGTGTAGCTTATTCCTCTTATATACAGTTTTCCTCCCAGATCATCTATGTCTCATTATTCATGCACAACAGCATTACACGTCCAGTAGATAATGCTTGTTTTGTTTCTTACCTACCTTTTACACATTTTCTATATTCTGTGCCTATATTTCACAACCATACAGTATCACATCTTATACACAAGCATTGCGCAATCTATACTTTGTGCAAAGAAAGAATCTTCTGGTTGTCAGCAGAGTTGAGAGCTCTAAACTTTTCTCACTGTATTCTATTATGCTTTCAAAACACAATTCCCAGCTGCTGATTAGGTCACCTTGGTAACAAAAATTATCAACTGTTTCTAATGAACTTTCTGACTATTTTACTTTTGTTCTGATGGCTCATTATTCCTGTAAACCTACCACAAGCAAATCCCTAGTCACTGTCAGCCTGCCTTTAATTCCATACACCACTTGTACAACCCTTGATCACATAAGGAATTTTGTATCTAATTTTGACCAATACTTGTCCATATTAAGCTTAGCCATTTCTTTGTTGGTATCAGAATTCTGTCTTGCTAAAATTTTAGTCTTTACTAAATTACTTTGATGTCTTTGAAATCTTTCTTTCCATATGTAGAAGTTCTTTTCTAAATATTCCAATTTCTGCTATAAGAAATAGGTCATCAGCATACAAGTGTCCCCAAAAGCAACCAGTTTTGTCTTTCACTGTTATAGCCTGGAGTGCTGTCATAAACAGTAGGGAGCTTAAAACTGAGCACCCACAGAACTGTGCTCTAAATTCCCTCACTGAACTCCTTGCAAATTCTTTGGTGACTGCCTTTCTATACATGACCTATTCTGCTCTCTCCAGGCATTCATTAACTCTTAGTTTTCTTAGTGACCTCCAGACTGCAGGACATGGTACTCTATTAAAGGCCTTATCTAGATCAATAAACTTTCAGTGACACTTATGCTCTTTTCATAAATGTGTACAAGGGAATGTATATCTACGGAGGAACATACACACACACATTCTTCTATTTCTTATGTGTTTTCTTTTATATATATATATATATATATATATATATATATATATATATATATATATATATATATATGCAATAATGCATCTTATATATATATTCATATATAAAACGCTTTAGTATTTTAAACAAATAATAAGTATGGCTTTGTGCTTAAGAAATTTACTGTGTTATCATGTGATTTCAAGTTCAGCTCCACTACACAGCACCTCTGTGTCTTCTCTTATAACCTCACAAAAGGCATTGAGCTGGTAGAACCACTAGCATGCTGGACAAAATGCTTAGCACCATTTCATCCATCTTTATGTTCTCGGTTCAAATTCTGCCAAATCTGTCTTCGCTTTTTATCCTTTCAGAGTCGATAGAATAAGTACCAGTCAAGTACTGGGGTTGATGTAATCAACTTCCTCCCTCCCCTCAAAAACTTCTGGCTTTGTACCAAAATTTGAAACCATTATCATCCTGACCAATGCTTTGTGAGTAAATTTGCTAGATAAAAACTGGGTGGAACCCCATTTTATATATGTATATTGGTGTAGGATCTTTTTGCTTGTTCTCAATCATTTGTTTACATTCTCATAATTTAGTGGTTCAGTAAAGAGGGATCAATAGAATAATCTCGAATAAGCCTTTCAAGGAGGTGTTTCAGCATGGCTGCAGTTCAATGAATGGAACAAGAATGCAGGAATAAAGGATGAACTATTTTCCAATACCTTGTATAATAAGGAAGTATATTTCAGATATTTCATACAGTTGTGAATATTTGCAAACTTAACACCACAATCAAGATGTTGAAGTTATTTTACTTCAAAGTCTTTATTCCACCCAACCCTCCAATTATTCTATTTAGATTCTAAATAATAGGCTTTTTCTTTCTTCATATCATAAACAAATAAAAAGTCTAAATTGATTTATAACATTGACACAAGGTTACAATTTTGGGAGTGGAAAAGGGTATAGATAATTAAATTAATCCCATATGGTACTTTATTTTATTGATCATATAGGATGAAAATTTGATCAACTCATTATGAATAGCAATCAGGTGACACTGCAAGATGTTTTATCTGATACCCTATTGATTCTGCCAACTTTACATCATGCTTAATCTTAGCAACAACATCAGTAAGATCATATACAGGCTTTAATTACTTTACTATTTAAATGTTATTTATATTATCAGCATAAGAAAAATAAAAGACAAAATCACAGTGGTCTTTGAACTCAGAACGTAAAGGAGTGCACGGTAAATATCAAAGTGTATTTTGTTTGATGCTCTAATGATTCGACCAAACCACCTCCCTTTAAATAATTTGTATTAAAAGTACAGCCAGTTGACACTCATGATCAAGTACAGCTTGTTAACATGTACTGTTCTTTTACTAGTTGTTACAGGTGTCTACATGGTCAGGAGTTAACATAGTCACCTTCATAGCTCCATCAACCTTGACCCAGTAGCACAACCAGGATGGATGAAGAAAAGGCTGCACAAACATTTAGCTGCTGCTCATTACAGCTGAGTAGACTTAAGCAACATAGAATAAGCTGCCTTGCTCAAGGGCATAACACACAGACTGTTCCAGGCACTGGACTTATGGTCTTATGAACATAAAGTAAACACCCTAACCATTAGGCCATGCACCTTATATAACAAAAATAAAAAGTGATTAATAATTTCAAGATTTACTTTGTTATTCTTGTTCGTCACCTGAGGGAACACTTCAGATAATGTGAAAAGTTACAGCAAAACTTTTTCTCCATCATACGATTTTGAACTACCTTGCTGGTGACTTAATTTTATATCAGCAGCCAAAAATCTGTTGATGCAAAAAGATTTCTAGCAACTAAGTCATACAGCTACTAGAATTATAATTTTGACTATAGATCTTTGGTAAATTCTCCAGATAGAACTTGTCCACATGTCTGCACATAAATAAAAATTCAAATCTCCTTCTATTTTAGATTTGTTTATGAATGCATGAAAATGTTTTATTTTCCAACCAGGAAAGATTATATTTTATGTATTCAACTGTTAATAATAAACAGAATATAGCATTGTTAGCTGTCAGCCAGTTGACTAAATAACTGTTGTTGTTATTGCCTAGCACATGTGATCCTTCACTGAGCAGATCTCTGGTGAAAAGCATTCTAGTAGTGGCCATTTAGTATGAGAGACCACATAAAGGCATCCTCTGTTGGCTTGTTGACTGTTAAGTTATTGGTTCAAATATCTTTGGTCCCATCAAATATATTTTGATGGTTCTATATAATGAACTTCTTTGCATCATTTTGTTTCCAATTGAACAAACTTAGTAAATTCTAAATAATGACATAGTAGTATTTCCTGCGGTTCCCTTCTGCACAATGAAATATACTAAAGTGGGGAAGCTAATGTGTTTAATGTAGTGCTAACCCAAAAATGTTTAGCCAATTAAGATTACTCTCATAATTAAAACAAAAATCATTAATAATTATTGATAATTCTTGTCAAGAAATTCACAGGAGACAAATCTAAAATTCAATGGACTCAGTGTTTTTTATGTGGTACTAGCACAGGTGAGGTCAGTTTTAGTCTGATTTTTACAGCTGAATGCCCTTCCAAATGCCAACCACTTTACAGTGTGGACTGGATGCTTTTTACATGGCACCAGCACTGACAGGGTCACCAAGTAACTTGCAGGACAAGGAATTTTGAGAGGAGTAGGGGTGTTGGAGGAGGGGATCTTGTCAGATGATGAAAGATTAGAGTGTGACAGAGAAATAGAAAGGCAGAAATAGGTGTCTTGCTATAGAGGAGGTACATGGTTGACCAGCGAGAGAGAAGAGAAAGAGAGGGAGAGGAAGAGAGAGTTTTGCTGACACAGGCAGGTTTTCTCTAGAACCTCATATCGCCATACATCTTGGGGTATTTTCATTTCTTCCATGAGCCCTAACACCCTGAGATCAGTCCTCACCATTTCATCCCATGTTTTCCTGGGACTCCCTCTTCGACAGGTACCATCCACTTTCAGTGACAGGCACTTCTGTATACAGCTGTCTTTACTCATACACATCCCATATCCAAACATATGCATTGTCCTCTCCTGCATGCTACATTTAATTCCTCTTATGCCTAACTTTCCTCTCAACACAGTTGTGCTTTGTTGGTCATGCATACTGATGTTGCAAATCCAATGGAGCATACTACCTTCATTCCTCTCCAGTCTACACATGCCTTCTGCATTCAGAGTCCATGTCTCACTACCATGGAGTGTAACCATTCATACACAAGCATCATACAATCTATCTTTCACTCTGAGAAAGAGTCTGTTTGTTGCCAACAGAGGTAGTAGCTCTCTGAACTTCCTCCATCCTATTCTTATTCTAGAAACAATACTTTCAGAGCATCCACCACCATTACTAATTTGGTTACCTAAATAGTAAATACTATCTATTATCTCAAGAGAGCCTCCTGGGCATTTGAGAGAGTCTAAGTCCTTCGTGCTCTTAGTGTATATTGTTCCTGCTAATCTGCCACACACAAAAGCAACCCTTGCAATTCCACTGCATCTCCTATGCATCCATAGCTTACACTGAATGCAGCAAATGGAATTACTTCCCACTCCTTTCCTACATATAGAGCAGGGCCATTTACCTGACAGAAAGAAAGTTTTATCTGATTTCTTGCTAACAACAAACTTTAGTCTTTACTAAGATAACTTTAAGGCCCTCTGATTCCAGCTTTTGCTTCCAAAGCTGGAGCTTCTCCAATTCTGCTTCAGATTTTGCAATAAGAGCAAGGTCATCAGCATATAGCAGTTCCCACAGGCACCCAGTTTTGAATTCCTCTGTTATGCTCTGGAGAACTATGATGAATAAAAGTGGACTAAGAACTGATACCTAGTGAACTCCATATGTTGATTTATCTTTTTTTTTCATTGTATGTAAACACAAACATAATAGTGTGGATACAAGAGTTTGTTTTGTAACCATGTAGCTTGAAGTTCTATTTCACTGGGTGGTGCTTGAATAAGTCACTTCTGTTGTAGCCTCAAGTCAATCATTGATGGAGGGAAACTGTATGGAAGGTCGCTGGGAGTGTGTGTGTGGGTGTGTGTGTGTGTGCATGTGAATGTTTACTTTCTGCAGTTTCATATGAAAGTGCTAGAGCAATAAACAAAAACACTATCTTGAATCTCCCTGTTTATCATACTGTAGCTCTGCACTTTTGAAGATGCACAGAATAAAAATTGCTTACTTGAAAAGCAGGTAACGGTTGGCAACAGGAAGAACAACTGAATATAAAACAATGCCTCAGTTATAACTATTCATCCTCTCCATGCTAATATGTAGAAACTTTTGAGCTTGCTTTTACAAATTTGGTTCTGGGCTGTAGATATTCAATGTCAATTATATTCAAGTTTTACTATGATAAAATAGCTGCCAGAGAGTCCTTTTACCCTGACAGCAAACAGCCATTTTACATAAGTAGCATAGATCCCTTTTGCATGAGCAACAGAGCCCTTTTACACAGTCAGCACACCGAACTTTTATCTTCTAACACTTTCCTTTTGCTTGTTTCAGTCATTAGACTGTGGCCGTGCTGGGGCACTATCTTGAAACTTTTTCAGGCCGAGTACTAGTATCGGTCTCTTTTGCCAAAGTGCTGTTATGGGGACATGAACACACCAACACTGGTTGTTAAGTGGTGGTGGGGGCGCAAACACACACACACATGAACACACACACACACTCCATTAACTGCTTCTGAAAATACTTTAAGTGTCCACACATACTTTCAGTGTGCTTCATGCTCCTAATGTAAAGAGTTTCTTGTAAGAGTACATGTTTTAATAGCATGCTTTACCAGTAATATATGATTAGGGTTTAAATCAGTAGTCCTATCAATTTTGTTTTTGTGGGGAAAGTTTTTTTTTCCCTTTGTTGGAGACTGATTTATACATTTCTAGGATTAACTTTGGCTTTCAGTTCTCCAAGATCAGTAAAAAACCGTCCAGTACTAAGGTTGATTAAATTGCTATACACTTCTATAAAATGTATGACCTTATTGAAAATCTTGCACATTAAATTATTCACTGAATTCATAACCAACACTCACTTTACTGACTGTATCGCTATACTCAGCTTGCACTGCTCTCACGAGCTTTTCCTCTGCATCTAATTTACCACAAATTGTGACACCCTGTCAAAAGCCTTCACTAGATCAGTGAATGTTAGGAAAAAGAGATTTAGTTTTAGCTAAAGACTTCTCTTATTGGTGTCTCATCATAAAGAGAGTATCAATAATAGTCTGACCTATATCTCACATAAGCTGATTCTCTTCTTAATCAATTGTGCTAATACTGTTTCTGTTACTTACATAATCTTGTCCATCATTTTGTCTATTCTTAATTCTAGAACATCCTCATTGTCCTTGTAATAGTTGACAATTATATTGTTACACCAGTCATTGGATATGAGACTTCTCTGTATTATTTCGTTGACTATACTTGATCTGCTTCAGCTCTATTTCACCAGATACTTTCAGCAACTATATCTGATTGATCTGCTGATTTCCTCATGTCTGTATCTTTAAGGAACATTTTTATCATCTAACTGTCCACCTTAACATCAGGTCTCCTTGTTGGTTATGCTCTTGGTAGTTCCACATTCACCAACCTCTTATGATAACAATGAGAGTGGTGATAGATGCTTTAATCTATGTATCCATATGTCCCCTCCCACATCTCTTTCTCAGTTTTCAGAGTTGGCACTGTCAATATAGGCACACTGAAAGG
The DNA here is from genome assembly GCF_046866305.1 of Octopus bimaculoides. Lineage (NCBI taxonomy): Eukaryota > Metazoa > Mollusca > Cephalopoda > Octopoda > Octopodidae > Octopus > Octopus bimaculoides. The sequence continues at coordinate 40,019,290 of NC_142936.1, forward strand.
CAGGTCTAGCAAGATTGTTGAGATGCTTGAATGGAGGTGTGTCAATATATTTTGCATCCAAGAAGTAAGGTGAAGAGGAGCTTCAGCCAGGTTCCTCACAGGCAAGACACATAAGTATAAAATCTTCTGGGAAGATAACAATGATGGAGTAGGTGGTGTGGGCATACTTCTTGCTGAGAAATGGGTGGATAAGGTCATAGAGGTAGTCAGAGTGTGTGATAGAGTGCTTAAGCTCAGGCTAGTCTGGCAGAATAGTATAGTGACAATTATCTTTGCCTATGCTCCACACAGGCCTACCAAATGACTAGAAGGACCACTTTTATGATATTTTTCAGCAGGCTACTTCGAAGACGAGTGACAATGATCTCATCTTTGTGGCTGGGGATTTCAATGGGCATGTCAGAGGGCAGACTGGTATCTTCCATGGTGTCAATGAAGACAATGGAAATGGTCCCCAAAATGAAGGGGGAAGAAGGCTACTGGAGTTCTGTGATGCAAATAACCTATTGATCTGCAACGCCAGCCACCTGATTACTTACCAATCAGGTAACTTTGCAAGCCAGATCGATTACATTCTCACCAGACAGTGAGATGCATGGTTGCTCTTAAATACAAAAACCCTCCCTGGTGACAAATGTATCCCCTAGCTGAGTGCCACAGACCAAATTTGTGGCTGGTGCAAAGTCCCTTCCAGATTTAGGGTGACATAGTGGTGGAATGATGTGTTAGATAGGGCCATTAGAGCAAAGAAACAGGCCTGGAAAAGTTGGGGTAGCGGGGAACTGTATCAGATAACCAGAAGGGAAGCTAGGAGACAGGTATATCTAGCCAAGGGAGAAGCAGAAAAGAAGTTTGCCTATGTTCCTTACCGTGAGGACCTTGTCTCCATCAGGCCTAATGTTCGAAAGGTGCTCTTTACATGCCACTAGCACAGGTGCCAGTTATGTAACACCAGCATCAGCCGTAACTATGATTTCACTTGGCTTGATGGGTCTTCTCAAGCACAGCATATTGCCAAAGGTCTTAGTCACTAGTCATTGCTTCTGTGAGACACAAAGTTTGAAGACCATGCTTCACAACTTCATCCCATGTCTTCCTGAGTCTACCTCTACTACAGGCTCTCTCCACAGTTAGAGAGTGCCACTTCTTTACACAACTATCTAAGGCATCACCATTACCTTTGTAGCAGTTGACTATGGTGCTACTACACCAGTCATTGGGTATGACTCCTTTGTGGACCACCTGATTTACAATACGGCTGACTAGACCATAACCCATACCACCAGATATTTTAAGCATCTCAGCAGTGATTCCTAATGGGCTGGGGCTTTCCCTGTCTTCATATCCTTAATTGTTTTATCTACCAAGGAACTGTCGATTCAGGTAGCTGGTCGCTCAATTAGGTTGACTCTCCTCTACCTATTCATTTTCCACATTTAACAGTCTTTCATAATGGCATTTCCAAGCCTCTTTCTTTGCAGCACCATTAAATGCAAGTGCACCATCATCCATATGGACACATTTCTCTCCTATGACATCATGATTTTCTTTCACACACTGTCTTGCCCAGTTCAGCTGAGTGAACTGAAGCAGTGTGAAATAAAGTGTCTTGCTCAAGAACACAACACAGAGCCTGGTTCGAGAATCAAATGCACTACCTCGCGATTGTGAGCCCGACACTCTAACCACTGAGCCATGTGCCTTCACATTGATTATTTGTATATACATACATATATGTATGTATGTATATATATATATATATATATATATATATATATATATATATATATATATATATGCATGTGTGTGTGAGTAAGTGTGTGAGTATGCCTATATCTATATGTGTTTCTGTCTTCTTGTCTATGATAGTTGAAAATGAGCATCACAACAACAAGTGGTGTTGTTCATTTCCAGTCTTCCATGGAAATATATCTGGTCATGGAGAAATACTACCTTACTTGGAAATAGATGAGGTATGGTGGTGATAGGAAGTACATTTGGCCATAGAAAAATCTACCTCAATGAATTCTATCTGCCCTATGTAACATTAAACATTAAAACGATGATGGTATATATGTACACAGGTAAATACATACACACACACACATATAGATGAGTGTTTATGTGTGAGTGCATGTGCATGTGTGTGTGCACGTTTGTAGATATTCTTCATGATATAAAATTCCTCCAATCAGAGAAAAAAGTTTTCTCAATATCTTCAACTTGATAGGAAATTAAAAATATTTATTTTTAGACATTATCTTATTGATATTACTATATTATCTCAATGTTATCTACTTTATATGATATCTAAGGCTATCATGATGACATTTTTAATATCTTTCATAAACTGATAAATCTCTGAAAATAAAAATTATGGAATATCGACTTTTTTGTTTTACATTCCTTCTTTTTTTTACACACACGCACACACACACATGCATGTGTGGGAATGTGTATATGGATGTGTGTGTGTAAATAGATAGATAGATATTGATTTTGTGTGTGTGGGTATGTGTGTACCCATATGTATATTTGTGTTTTTGATCATTCATGCAATCCTACATATAATTGGCTCTATAGACCATCTTACATTAACTTTGGCAATAACAGTGAAGAAAACTTTTAACACGCTATACACAGCATAACTTACTGCACACAAGACATCATAGTAGCTGTGTATAACTTTAAACATGACACAAAAGCAAGCCCCAGTAACTCCTCTAGTTGTTTTCCTCAGGAAGTGATGACAGTAATTTGCATCTCCTCAAGATAATATCTGGAGATAATTGCTAGACATATACCCCAAACATTTTCTATCCCTGTTTATCATCAGAGGAGGTATCCGGACAAAACTCCAATCTGACTAAAAATGACTTGATTCAATGGATAAAACACATCAACATGGTGCTAATTATGATAAAATTTCAACACATCTGTTTAGAAGAATGTACTTAAATAGTAATAGTTTCTTTCCTTGGGGGAACCTCCCAGGGGTTTTGACAATGTCTGTAACAGAAATAATTATTGAAACTGTTATTGAAACTCATGTCTTTGTTTACGCCTGCTCACATTACTACTTATACTGTTTTCAGCCTGTTATTTTTTGTCACCACTGCTGGAGATCAGTTCCACTCTGTTTTGGCTTCTTTCCCACAGCTGGTAGATCCAACTTTCAAATCAGTTAAAGTCATACACTCGACTCGCCATTATATCACTACTTCTGGACCACCCGTTTTTCAAGTCCACGGTGACTTGCCCCTGATCGGCTTAAAAAGGCTCAATCTGAGTTTAAGCATATTCTTCAACTCGGCCTTATTTGCCCCTCCACCAGCCCTTGGGCATCTCCAATCGCTATCCGATAAGGAATCTCCAGGATTTTTCTTTAAACTTGCATAGTTGTACTATTTTTTCCAAGGTTGACCTCATCCGGACTTATCATCAAATTCCAATGAACCCTGACGACATTCCAAAAATTGCCATTACCACTCCTTTTGGTAGTTTTGAGTTCCTATTTATGAGCTTCGGTTTGCGGAATGCAACGAGCACATTCCAGAGGTTTATTGATGAAGTTGTCCATGGACTTGACTGAGTGTTCGCTTCCATGGATGATTTGCTCATAGCTAACGACACACATGAAAATCACCTCCAACATTTATCTCAACATTTTCAGTGTCTTCACACCTACAATGTGCAAATCAACCCCGATAAGTGTGTTTTCAGACAGACCTCTCTGGCGGTCATTATATTGACTCTAATGCTATCTAACCTCTCTCCTCCAAAGTCAATGCAATTCAACGTATCTCTCTTCCCACTCCTTCATGCCAACTGTGTCATTTCTTGGGAATCATCAACTTCTACAGGAGATTCATACCTAAATGTGCAGACAAGTTACACAACTATTGAAAGCAAATAAAAAAAATTCTCCTATCACTTTATCTGCTGAAGCATTATCTTTTGATTCAATCAAGAAGGAAATAGCTTGTGTTCCTTTGCTTGCACATCCGGTTCCTGATGCTCGTTTCTCTCTAACAGTTGATGCATCAGATTCTGCGGTTGGTGCCATTTTACAACACACTGTTGATAATCAAACTCGACCTTTGGCATTCTTATCTCATCAATTAAAGCCAGCTGAATGTCATTACAGTACGTTTGATTGTGAACTCTTAGCAATCTACCTGTTGGTTCATCATTTTCAACATCAACTCGAGGGCTGAGATTTTGTGATTTATACTGATCACAAGCCTCTTACATTTGCGCTGTCATTTAGGTTGGACAGACACTCGCATCATGCTTTTTGTCACCTGGACTACATTTTCCAGTTCACGAGTGACATTCAGCATATACCTGGAACAGAGAAGGTACCTGCTGATGTACTCTCTCATCTCTGTGTGTGTTCTTTTTCATCTCTTGCTGCAATCAATTTAACTGCCATTGCACAGGATCAGCTAGCTCTGGACACATTGGATCTAACTTCTACCAAGTTGTCCTGTAGCAAGTTTGCCTATCTTCCACTTCTGTCTGCTGAAGGCACAATCCTTTGTGAGACAGTTACTGGTTCTCCCAGGCCGTTTGTACCTGCGAACCACCAGCGTTCCATTTTTGATGCCTTGCATTCACTGTCACATCCTGGCATTGCTGCCTTGGTGAAGCTTATTACAGCTCAGTTTTTCTGGCCTAATATGCACTGTATGATCACCACTTGGGCACATTCTTGTGTGAAATGCCAGCGTTCTAAAATCCACAGGCACATTCACACTCCTCTTGGACAGTTTTCTCTTCTGAAGACTCACTTTCACCATGCCCACATTGATCTGGTTGGACCATGGCCTGTCAGTCGTGGTTTCACATACATATTGACATGTATCGATTGCTTCTCTCGTTGGCCTGAAGCCATTCCAATAGTGGACATTTCTGCTGAGTCAGGTGCTTGAGCTTTCGTTTCTAATTGGATTGCTTGTTTTGGTGTTCCAGCTAAGATAACCACTGACCGTGGACGTTAGTTCGAAGCTTCCTTATTTCGTGAATTATCACGAATCCTAAGTGTTCATCACATTTGTACAACCAGCTACCATCCAGCTTCCATCCCATTGGAAGCCAGACGAGCCCCCAATTTGTTACAATCAGGCAAATTCTTATGTATAAAAGGAGTAAACTTCTGATCTCAACAACAAAAATTGTTCAAACAGGGAATTAATATTCAAAGATTGAAATTATATAACTACAGGTACAATACCCAAAGAATCTCATGTCCAGTCCTCGATGGTTCAAAGGTAGGTGGTAAGCGGTCCAATCCATATGCAGCTCCCTCTCGTATTTTGTACCATCTACGCCAAGTTCCCGCTGTATTCTCAATTCCCTATTTTAACAGGAAGTAAACGGGATTACCTGTCTCGTCCCATGCTCACTTCCTGTATGTATATATATATATATATATATATATATATATATATATATATATATATATATATATATATATATATATATATATATATATATATATATATATATATATATACATACATACCTACGTCATTTCAATTCTGCCAAAAGGTTGTTGACAAACGTTATATATATATATATATATATATATATTTGAAAAGATTTGTAAAAGTACTACACGAATAAGTAGATATTGAAAATGAATAAAAATGAAAATGCTGCTTTTTTAAAACATTTTTGGGGTGTTTTAATTAATTTACATGTTTCGTTTTTTTTTTTTTTGGAAAACCTTATCAAAAATGAACATAAAATATGTGAGAAGAGAAAAGGGCTATTAATAAAATAAAATTGAAATTAAAATTAAGAATGACATTCATAGTTTACTGTTATTTCTTGCATGCGCACGTGGTCCTTTCCTTGAATATGTTAATTCCAACTGGTTCTTTTTGTAGATTACTACTATATGTTTTAGTAAATTAAATAGTGGTCAGGGAGGGATTCTAGGAGTGGTTGTAGCTGTTCTAATCGATGTTCTGATCCTTCTATTACGTTGACACAAATCCCACAGTCGGGTCTTCCGCATTTTTTTATTGTAGGTTTAGATTAGTCCTGGTGTGACTCGGGTGGTAAGAATCAAATGGTAGGTACTGTTTCGAGTCAGTGGGTTTATAATAGATGTCTGTCTCTATCTTGTTTCCGACTTTCTTTATGAGGATATCTAAAACCGGTAGTTGTTGATTGTTGTTGTATTCCATCGTAAATTGGAGGTTTTCGTTTATTCCATTTAGAAGTGTTTGGAATTCGTTGAGCTTTTCTATACTTTCATTCCAGAGGATGAAACAGTCATCGATATATCTTTTCCAGCTGTTTTGTATGTATGTATGTATTGTTATTATCATGACTGCTGCTGGTTATTTGACAGCTACAACCACTCCTAGAATCCCTCCCTGACCACTATTTAATTTACTAAAACAGATAGTAGTAATCTACTAAAAGAACCAATTGGAATTACCATGTTCAAGGAACGGACCACGTGCGCATACAAGAAATAACAGTAAACTATGAATGTCATTCTTAATTTTAATTTCAATTTTATTTTATTAATAGCCCTTTTCTCTTCTCACATATTTTATATTCATTTTTGATAGGGTTTTTCAAAAAAACCGAAACATGTAAATCAATTAAAACACCCCAAAAATGTTTTTAAAAAGCGTCATTTTCATTTTTATTCATTTTCAAAATATATATATATATATATATATATATATATATATATATATATATATATATATATATATATATATATATATATATATATATTATGTAGGTAGTTAGGCTAAATCCCATCAGTTTTCTCTTGAAGTACATCAGCTTATTCCATTATTACAATCCAGTGTGAAGTCTCAGTTGTTGCTGTATGTTGCTTCAAATATATATTAGAATTGAGAATTATGGAAATATTACTTGCTGTGTTATTGCATAAAAAAAAATGGAAATTGCAGATTATAATAATACAAAAAAAATTCTGATTTCTTGTTATATTACTCTTCTACTCTTTTCAGTCATTTGACTGTGGCCATGCTGGAGCACCGCTTTTAGTCGAGCAAATCGATCCCAGGACTTATTCTTTGTAAGCCTAGTACTTATTCCTGCTAAGTTACGGGAAAGTAAACACACTACCATTGGTTGTCAAGCGATGTTGGGGACACACACATACACACAAACATACACACACACCCCCACACATACATACATATATACGAAGGGCTTCTTTCAGTTTCTGTCTGCCAAATCCACTCACAAGGCTTTGGTCGGCCCGAGGCTATAGTAGAAGACTCTTGCCCAAGGTGCCACACAGTGGGACTGAACCCGGAACCATGTAGTTGGTAAGCAAGCTAGTTGCCACACAGCCACTCCTGCGCCTATATGTATAACTTTTTCTTTCTTCCTTCCCACACTGTTTCTCCTAGCACTTCATGTTCAGGTATGAAGTTCACATGGTTCTGCATTCTTAATCAGTAGCAGGCAATTACATGGTTCTGCATTCTTAATCAGTAGCAGGCAATTTCATGTTTGACTTAAAGGAAGCAAAACTCTGCTTTCTCTCATTTATTTCTCTCCTTTTAACTTTTCCTTGAAGAAGTGCACTGTCTGAAACATTGGATTTTCCACTCCTCCTGGTGAATTCACTGCACTCTTGATATATACCCATTATATGACAGGTAACTTTGGCAGTATACTTTTTGATACTATAGGTAATATCAGGAAATATGATACACATACAATAATAATAATTCAACTTTTATCAAATTATTTTTTGGCTCATATGAAATAACATGATACTAATTTTTAAAAAAAAATATTTATCACCTGACAGTTAAATAAAACAAACTTATCATTTGTATAACTTCTCTCATAATTTACTCTGTCATTTACACCCCTTCATCTTCCTCATCATCTATCTCAAGGATTCTTTCTTTCTCACTGTATGAGTACTTGTGTAATCTTCTTTTATACATTGGCTACCACCAAACCTAGCATGTGCACTCATCCTGCACTCTTTATTTTAACTCTCTCTATATCTCTCTTTTATTCTCTCCCCATTTCTCAATATGATATAATTGATGACTAGCAAAATCAACCAAGCAGTATTTATATGGTTATTATCATATACAGATATGAACACACGTCGATACACAAGCAAACAAGTATACATACATACGTGTATATATTACTATATATATAGAGAGAGAGAGACATGCATACACACATATATATATATAGATATGCATTTGTACATATATATACACATATACACACATATGCATATATATATATATATATATATATATATATATATAATTTTATATATATAATGTTATATGGAATATGCTCAGTATGGAGCTGGGAGGACCATTTGTGAAGGCGAATGGATACGTTTTTTTAGTAGCAAATAGCCCCATGAATAATTCCTTTTGTATGTCCTTTAGTAATAGTAAACTGAAGTCAGCTTATTATAGGCATATTTTGTACACATACCTTCTTTTTAGAATATACAGGGTAGTTGGTTATGTCAGGCAACATGTATAGTTTCTGTATCAGTGTGTTTATGGATGCATGAGCAAATTTACTTTTGTTATCATGAGGTTAGTTTTGGCTGCCTGTTATCCATTAAAGTTGTGCCAAATTCTGGATCAGATAAGGTTTTATTACGCCATTCATCGATTCATACATTAACATTCATTGATTGATACATTAATTTATGGTTAAACTTTACAGAACTTCTAGAAAATAGGTTAATATCTCAGAGAGAAATCTTGTATGATTTCAGTGCAATTTCATGAGTCATGAAAAATCAGGTGTCTGCACAGTAACATCCACTGCATACTGATCAAGGCCAGAGTAAGTTAGTGTATGGATCCTAAATAGTAACCTTGCTATTTTCTTGAACTGTAAACACCTATTTTCTGAGTGCAGCTTCTTGCAGAAGAACCCATGTTATCAAGATTAGCTGGTATATGTTGGAGCACACAAACCTGTCACTTTTGGTGTTTCTAGGTGTGTATTTTACTAGTCAGCTCACTTTTCTACCATACAATTATTTCTACCAATCCAGCAGCATATTTGAAGAACCAATAAATGGAAATCAGCTACCACAGGGCTGAGAGATAAATGAATACAAAGACTCCACTATGAGTTATTTTACCAAAAATTTTATAAACTGCTAACTGGCATGTTTAAGACATATAGAAGACCCATTCTAGAAGATGTCAAATTAGTAGACCATTCCTCAGGAGATACTCATTTCATTCTAATTCAAATCCAAAACACAAAGTTTAATTGCCTCAAAATTCTGAAAATTTACTGAGACATAGTATTATCATTTAAGCAACTGATAATATCTAAATATGAAATATTCTCTTCAGATACACAACCCAAACATAATGTAGATTTGTTTTGTGGTTTAATGTTGTAAATGAATATATCATTCAAACAAGTTACATGTGCTATAGTTTCACTTACAACATCAGGTTGAAACTGTTTACAATAAAATCTTTCTTACCTGTGTAAAAATTTTAATTTGATTTAATGGGTATAGCTACATTGTTTATGACATATCAATAAAAATCTGATTTATTTTATTGATTATAATTTACGAGCAAAATGATGTTCGAAATTAATTATGATGAGCTTAATGCATCAAAAATAGAAAAATAGAATGTTATGTCTGTTAATTTAGCATCCGAAAATGAAAGCAAAACATAAACAATACAGTAATCTGTCTATTTGGCATTGTCATTTAATTTAATTATCATAATTTATCTAATTTAATGTTTTTTGGATCTCAGAAATATTATGAGTATTGAATAAGCCTTAAACACCCACAAAAACTGAGCACAGGGCCACTGAAAATGCGAATACCATAGCATATGTTATGTTTGTTACTGGCTTCATCTGATGTTATCCTTACATCTCACCATTCTGTGTTATTATCACAAAGCTAAGGTAGACAAAATGCCAACAATTGTTCAGTTTGGTGTTTACTTGTAAAAGTTAAAGTGATAGATTGTTTCTGAAATATTTGCATTCACAAGCGACAAACATTTACCATAACACGTTTCCTATAGATTTGCATTTTATATTAATATTATAAAGGATGTTTCTGTTCACTTTATCAGATTTTGACAAATATCAAGGAGAAGATTTCCAAAAAACAAACAAAAAAAAACAGGATCTAAACATATGTGCATACACAAACAAATATATGAAGTTAAAAATATATACACATAAAAATATACATATATTGATATATATGCACATATATTTGAATGATGAATATTTTAAAACAAATTCAAACATATATACATACAAGGTGGTGGGAAAATATATGTGTGTGATTGTATGTGTATGAGTATTCATATCTATATACTATATAGTTTACATGCATATAAGTAATTGCTCGCTTATGCACAACTATATGAAAGTGTATGTCTATATGTGTATGTGCATGTGTGTTACTCATGCATTGTTAATACAACCACATTCTCAAACATTCTCATATTTTTCTTATAATCTTCACAAGATTAAAATTCAGTAGTGAATGCATTGCTTTCACTTGTAAGCAGCCTTTTATTTATTCATTGTTGTTGTTGCTGCTGTTAGTAACAAAAACAACAATAATAATATCCTATTATTGATGTGAGATTAACTAAATCCAACTTAACCATTGTTGGAAAGGAACTAAGCAAGTTGAGCTGATAAGTGAACCAAATAGAAATTATGAAAAATAAAAACTATAAACAAAAGAAAAAGGAAAGAAGATGGTTTTAAAAAAATCTGAGAAATTTTGAAAGAAATTTACAAATAAATATTCAAACCACACACCCACATACAGAGAAACAACACACATGTACATCCATAGAATACATGTCCACAAACATGCATGTTTGTATGTATGAATGGGTGAGTATAGGCTTGATGGTTCAAATAGGAGAAATAGAACCTAATACTTAAGAAAGAGTATATATATTCCTTTTACCGCTTGGCTGTAAAATTACGTAAGTGACTCAAGGGCCCATAGTTTCATGCAAGTATTTCAACAGGCTTTTTCGTGAAACTCTAAGCTCCTAAATCACCTATGTACAGTTAAGATGATATATCTGTGTGTGTATATATTTATATACATAATAATATTAGGGACAAAATCCAAAATTACAGGTAAAAACTCAATGAAAATCAGTTTATAAAAAATTAAAATTAAATTGAGCTTTACAGATTAAAATATATATAAATATATATCAATAATCATCATTTTTACGTCCACTTTTCCTTTTTGCTTGGGTTGGATGTGTCTTTTACCACACTGCATTCCTACTTTTGTTGCATTCTTTTGTCATCTTTATGACATTCAGCATCCTGGAATTAGCTTTCATCTTTTTTAAATATGCTTTCCATGGTCTTCCACAATTTTCTTTCATTTGGATCTCCTGGCACTTCTTTCCTTATCTATAATCCTCCATATTCATTACATGTCTGCTCCAATGCAGGCTTCATTCTGTCACATTACAATTAATTGTTCTTATACACAGCTTATCCCTCCATTCATCTAATTCATGTCATTCATGCACACTAACATGCTCATCCAGTAGAGTATGCTAGCTTTATTTCACACATCCTCTGTATTCAGTGCCCATGTCTCACTGCCATGCAGCTTTGCAGTTTCTACACAAGCAACATAGAATCTATGTTTTACAGAAAAAAAGAAAAAAAACCTACTTGTTACCAGCAGAGGTAATGGCCCAGTTCTTATTGTGGCCTACCCAAGCATTCAAACATTAGTGTTTCTTTAGTTCAAAGTGTGAAATTGCTTTTGTTATCTACATTCCCATGATGATGCATTGCATCTTTGTCAGAAATCAGCTCCTTTCTTGCAGGAAGACTCCAAATAATTAAAAATAGAAGAGAGAGCACATACATGCACATGCACGCGTGCACACACACCTATCGACTCCAGGAAATATGGAACTTAGAGTTGTCTGCATTTAAGAAGACCATATCTGAATGCTTTTGCAGTGTCAGTGCTAGTACCAGCATTTGAGCTATTGGACTGAACATTTGATAAAATCCACAGCCAAACATCAAAACTAGAAAGGTACTGACCACCACTGGCAACCTCTACATTATCGGTGACACTGATAGTGTTTATGTGAGATGAAGAGATTGTGGTAGAGGCATAATGTCAGTCTAAATAGCCTTTGAATGTCACAGTGTATCACTTGGACAACATCTGCTTATTGGTAAAGAAAGAAATGAGTACATTACATGCATATTCAAAAGTGAAGGTAATAACGTTTTCAGTGTTAGGGAGGAACTACTGAGCAGCTACTCTGAAAATACAAATGACTTATGCAATCCAGAGAAGGTTGGACTGGCCTACCTAAGCATAAGCTTGGAGGAGAAGCAGACAGCAATGCTTGGGTACATATCCTGTAAGCAAGAGGATAACAACAGCATTGACAGGAAAAGTACTCTCTCTTGGATCTGTGATAGATGCATTACATCCCACCTACAAGGATGTGCTTTTGCTATCCAGGAACAGGAGATAGCTACAAAATACCTGATAAACTAGAGAGATAGGGATACCATAAAACCTCTACATTATGATAGAAAATGTTGGCTCTGTATATCAGTGTGGCAGATATCTTCCACAACATCTACAGCTGTTCTCAAAATGTCTACATGATACTGCTTGCCCATGAGGGATGATATAGTTGTAAAGACTATTTACAATGCTATCCACACAAAGGATTGCCCTGACATACATATCTTTAAAAACAAAGTATACTGGTGGACCACCCCAATAAAAACAACAATTCAGTGCAAACAGACTTGATATGGTTCTATGGAACAAAAATCATGCACTGTTGTTGAGGATAGCTGCCTGACAGAGGTGAATGTACCACAAAAGTATGGGGAAAAAAGAGAACATTTATGGTAAATTAATGTGGAACATACAACTTTTGTACCCTGACTATAAATTTTCATTTGTACCTATCATCATAAGTGCATTAGGCTATGTACCTACAAATTTACACAAGACTCTAGAAATTCCAGTATTTTCAGAGAGGGAGCAAAAGAAACTGACATTCACTCTCCAAATCCAATCCATTAGCAGCACAGGGAAGATTTGGAAGACATTCTGATGATTCTCCATCTGAAAACCCTTAGATGAATAGATGCACACACTTCAACGTGTGCATCAACAGTTCAATGAAAACACCAACTCAGCCACATGTTTACAAACTCTGGGAACCTTCTTGACTCAATAAGCCTTGTCGATTTATCAGTGACCAGTTTGAAATCTCTTAAGAAGAACAAATAAAACACAAAGAAAGACACATACATACATGCATGGATGCATTAATATTGCAAACAGTTTTTGATGCTGACATAATGAAGAATATGACTGCTCCTGGTTCTAGTTTTCTTATCTAGGTTTTAACATATTTTTCATTTGAGTTCTTTAAAGTTTGTTTGAACAATGAAGTTCTTAGACTCATCATAATCATCAGCATTTCTAGACTTTCACAATATTATCAGGATGTAAGGTGTCATTGCTATCTATAACTGATTCCTTTGTGATAAGCAAATGTGATTTCTATAACCCTTATCACTCAAATTTGTTAAGATATTTAGATGTTTAGGTCAGAATTTAAAGACTGATTACTAAATTAGTCAATTAGTCATGTGCCTATTTTGCTTGTAGTATGTGTGCTGTTTATGTGTTTATTGTGTTGTGTCATAACTAACACTGCCATCATTATTCATTACCTCTGCCAAGGAAGGAGGTTATGTTTGCCTTGGTGTTGGTTTGACCGTCTGTGTGCAAAATAACTCCAAAAAGTTGTGAACAGTATTTGATGAAACTTGCAGGAAAACTTGGTAATGATGCAAGAAACAAATGATGAAATTTTAGTAGTGATCCGGGAATTTTTATGGATTCTTGAAGGATTTTCATTTGTTATATTTAGTTTACATGAAGTATTACATTACATTCTTTGATTATCTCCCTTGAAAACACTTCATCGTTTCCACATAACCTATGGTGGCGTTGCTGTTTCTAAAGTTTATTTTCATTTCTCTATTAGTAATTTTACTTGCGTATCTATCTTAAAATGAGTTGCTTGGTGGAGGTCTGTGGAGGATGACATGACAAGCCTTGACTATTGGGATCGACTCAAAAAGCTCAGGCTTTGCACTCTCCACCGCTGCTGTGAGCTCTATATCATCTGTATGATGTGGAAAATATTCCATCAACATTACCCATCTTTAAAATTCGTCTGAGGCTTGGCTCCCGTACCATCCATCCACTTCAGAAATGTTCGTGTCATATCACAACACTATTTCACCACAATTGGCTCTGCTCTCTTCAACATCATGCCAGACACACATAAAGGAGGAAAGTGACTTCATGGCATTTAAACGATCACTAGATGATTATCCCCAACAAATACCAGATAAACCACCCACACCCAGATATGTCTCTGAAAACAACCCTTTGCTTGAATGGGCTACGATTCCCCAGAGCTGACTGTGTATCTCTTCCAGGTGGTGTGGTTAAATTAGACATGGCCTGAGCCAACTTCGGTTGAAACTTATCTAAGTAATCTAATCCATGCTGTAACCTTTTAATCAAAGCATGACAATGTGGGTAGAGGCTGATATCTTAACATTTCTGATGATCTTAAGTATAAAAAAAATTAAGATTTATATAGAACTACATTCAGAGTATGTCTATAAGCTATTGTGTTTAGACATGCTTTCTTTTCTCAGACTGTTCCAATTTGCAGATGCAATTTTTTTTTTTTAATAAAGCACTCCGAAATTAGAAAAATCAAAAATCTGCAACAATCTCGGTCCCATGAGTATCGGATAATGGATTTTCACCAGTGTAAAGAAACTGATTGTGGTGATCGTAGTTTTGACGGTGATTTTGGTGAAAGCAGAGACAGTGTTGATGATGACGATTGTCAAGATAAGTATGTGAGGAGGTTATGTTTTTACCAGCATTGGTTTGGGAAATTGGGCGATTTTCAGCATGCGTGTATATGGGTGGCGATGAGCTGCTTGGCGGAGGTCTGCACTCTCTCCACATATATAAAGACATAAATATATAACCAGTGTTGGTGTGTTTACATCCCCATATCTTAGTGATTCAGCAAAAGTGACTGCTAGCAGGCTGAAAATTATAAGTACTGGGTTTGATTTGTTTGACTAAAATTCTTCAAAGTGGTGCCCCAGCATGGCCACAGTGTAATGACGGAAACAAGTAAAAGACGAAAAAAAGGTTACTTCTCTCAGTTTTTGTCTTTCAAACTCACTTGCATGCAAGACTGGTTAACAACTGGGCTACTGTAGAAGACACTTGCCCTAAGCATTGTGCAGTGGGATTTGAACCTGAAACCACAAAGTTGGCAAGTGAACTTCTTAGTGATATACCCATGTGTTTATATCATATTATATTGTGTTATATTATATTATATTATATTACATTACACTATTAATTTGCTGGTTGCTCAAGTTGGAGAAAGACTGTTTTGCAATTTCTTACTGAAAAACCTACACAGATGAGTTGCTTATTGTGATCAAATGTTTATGCTACACATTAGTTCACTCCTTCCATCAAATTGATATCGCCTGTACAGGTGCACTGTGTGTCACACTCAGATGTGTGTGTGTATTTATACACGTGCATATATGTATATAAATTTATGTATATTCTCTCTCACACACTCTCTTTCTCTAACATATATGCATATACGTATTAAAGTTGGAGGGGCCTTGTGTGTCTCTGTGTGTGCATGAGCATGCACATAAGTATGTATGTGTATTCTGGGATAATTGTAACCAGCAGCTCTTTGTTTTCACATACAGTAGTATCAATACATCAGTCTGCTATTTCAGTTTCTATGCTTCATCTGATAATCTGTCTTTATTTCTATATTTCCCTGCTGCTGGTTAGTTTGGGAAGTTTTCAAATGAAAACGTAAATTGAATTTAGTTTCAAAGATATCTAATTATAACATCAAATGACAAACTTGGCCAGATGAAAAGAGTGACACCTGGATATTCTTTCAAGCGAAAAGTGGAAACTTTCTGAATGTCATATGCGGGGAGTCTGTGAATACTTTGTGTGTCATAAAAGTTTAAAGGTGATTTTATCAGAGAAACAGTTTGTGATTGATGAATGCACTAAGACTCAGTGATTTTTAAATCAAAGTGATGCATTAGAATCCTTATGTGAAGTATATCAAGAGGAGCCTAACTCCAGTGTAATTCATATGCCTTTAGCCTTTAGGGTAACTTCTATCTAGTAAAGGACTTGATAGAAATTGTAATTTAATCTCACATAAACCACATGTTGCAATCTTGAAAGAAAAAAGGCAATGTTACATTATATATTGCAGATATAGATAAAAGATGGAATGGTCTTAACTACAAGGTCATTTTCTTCTATCATTTCATCAGAGAATGAAGAACAATGCCCAAGACTATATTTTTTCAGGATCTCTAAGACTGGTCAGGTTCAGTGGTAAGTTATCCACAAACTGGAGACCTGATCTAAATGCTTGCAACAAGGTTGACTCAACATGGAGTACCAAATATCCAGGATTTATGTTAATCTGAATGATGGTTTAGACTAACAACACAATGACTCAAGACACAAAACAGTTGGAACAAACAGCACAAGGCATCTTGTTTAATCCCTTCACTTATCCACAATTCTCGATGGTATCTTATTTTATCAATCCCACATGGATGAAAAACAAATTTAAACTCAACAGGATTTGAACTCAGAACACAAAGAGTTGAAACAAATACCACAAGGCAATTTGGTTCTAAACTCTAAAAACTTTTATTGGAGGTATTCTGATCTTTTATTTCAGACATCATCTACTAAATCTACAGTATCCAATAAAATAAGGGAAAAACTTTAAGCAGTCATACACTTTCTAAAACTAGCAGCAAATCTCCCTCAAATCATAGCTGGCCCTCTTATTAAAGAAAAGACACCTTTCACTATGTAGTCCGAGAGACCCTTAAGAAATAACATTGATATCAAGCTTACCTATGGCTAAACAACAACCAATATGCTTTCAGTATATATTACTAGTATATAGAAAGTATTGCTAGTTCAACATGAAAAGATCTGAAGTGACAATATTGAACTCATTAGTGTTTGTAGAGTTACCACAACCCACACCCTGTAGCAAAGAAGATGATAGAGAAATGCTTTAACTCTAATGATTGACACAACATTATTACATGCTTGGATTGATAGAGTGACGCATAAGAGAACTGATTTATAAGAATGTTAAAACTGATGGATGTAAAAATTGTATATAGAATCACTGCAAAACTAATACAATGTATCTTTGCTTTGGTTTAAGTGCATTTTGAGTGTGTGCCAGAATGTGAAATCACTGATGTCATATCTTTCGAAAATAATGACACATATATCATCATGGAACATGTAAGAGCTTGGCTTGAGAATGAATAAGTTCACTTAGTGAAAATGTTACACTTCACAGATACAGAAAATGATAGAATAGAAAGACAAGCATATATATAGATATATATAAGCACATATGTACGTATATATGTATGTGTGTGTGTGTGTATATATATATATATATATATATATATATATATATATATATATATATATATATATATATATATATATATATATATATATATATATATACGTGTATAAGGGATGACCACTAGGTGGACATCCATTATGCTAGAAAGAGGTCATCAACAACCCAACCACAAAGAAAAAACTGCGGTACACAACTAATTCTTTATTCTGTATATTTCTCATTTTGTCTTGTTCTGGTGTTTTGCGAAGTTTTTTCTGGAGAACATTATTTTTCTTTGTGGTTCGGTTGTTGATGACCTCTTTCTAGCATATTGGACACCCACCTCGTGGTCATCCCTTATACACGTGTAATACAATTTTTTCTGAATTTTCAGATTTTTTTATATGCTAGGCCACTTGATTTTAAATTGAAATAATATTCAATTTATCACCCTATATATATAAATAATAATTTATATATATATATACACATACATGTATGTGTGTGTATATATATACACACATACATATATGTGTGTGTATGTATATATATATATATATATATATATATATATGTATATATATATAATTTACTATTCCATTAAGGTAGTATCAACAAAAAAAGTAAACCAGCCAGTGAGAGATAAATATAATTTAATGTACACAGTATATAAATAAGAGCTACTGTTAGTTTCTTGCTACAGAGACACTGAAATTAGATAGATTAGAAAATTCATATAAACCTGCCTAATCTCAGTGTCTGTATGGCAAGAAACTATTAATAGCTCTTATTTTAAATACTGAGAACATTAAATGATGTGTGTGTGTGTGTGTGTGTGTTGTATGTACCTGGTAATAAGTTGTTGATGAAGGTTTTACATTATCAAGATTAAATGTTTTGGTATATATTCACCACAAGGTCATAAGTTCAAACTGAAGCTAAAGTCACTTAGTAGCTATTTTATTAATTCGTTTTCTATCATACATGTTTTTGAAATGCAGTAGCATTCATTGCATGTTTCTTACATTAATTATTGATCTATGAGTATTTTATGATGATAAGAGTAACACATTAGGGTGGAACAAATATCACATGGAACATTTATCAAAAATACCAGTTTATGAATATTCTCACTAATGTCAATTCTGTATGCATTGCTCATCATCTTCTCATTTCTTCCAGTAAGGATAACCATGTATCTCCTCTACTTCGAGACACCTGTTTTTTCTCTCCATCATAGTCTAACCTCTCATCACCTAGCACGTTATCGAGAATTTTCAGTGAAAGAAGTTCCCTGTTCAATACTTGTTGGCAGTGTTTAAATTTAGTTAAAAAAGATGATGGAGATTTCATCACCCATGCTGAGGTCATTAACAGAGAGTGTGAAAAATTCAAATTAAATGAATCCACCCCAGATTTCTTCAAATGTCTAATTTTTGTTCAAGGGTTAACAGCAAGAAAAGATGCTGATATACATTCCCATATATTAACAAAATTAGAACAGGACCAAAAATTAACTCTACAGGCAGTAACTGAAGAATGCCTAAGGATTATAAATTTAAGACATGACACAGATAAGATTGAAGAAAAAGATTGCTCTCAGATACATGCATATCGACCTGAAACAGATAAGAAAAAGGAAAAACTGAACGTCAAGACCAAATCCATGCTATGGGTGCTGAGGTTTACATTTTAGAATTGTCCTTTTAAAAATCATAAATGTTTTGAATATTGAAAAATTGGACCTAAAAGCTCACATTGTATAGCGAAACAGAAAAAAGGTTCAAACAAAAACAAATTCTAGAAAGAATGTATTGTTAACAAAAATTCTAAGCGGGGCTCAGAAAAGAAAATTTGTGTTCATAAAAATGAATAATGTGAATATCAAGTTACAATTGGATACGGGCAATGATATCACGATAATTAATACAGATACATGGAGAAAATAGGGAAACCAAGATTAAAGGAAACTTTGAAAATTGCATGAGGTGTTTCAGGAAAAAAATTGCATTTTATGAGTGACATTATAAGTAATGTTACATTTAATGGAAAAACCTTCAAATACGACAAATGTTTTTGGAACAGTTTGGATAGAACTATTTAACTTATGGGACCTCCCTATAAATATTTTTTGTGAAAATTAGAATCGTTCTTTCACCAGTAAAAATAAGGTGTCGGAGGATTTTTTAAAAAAAATTTTTTTAAAATTTTCATGAAGTTTCTTTTGATGAATTGGGTCTTTGCACTAAAACAGAGGTGAAGTTTCAAGTGAAAGAAAATACTGTACAGGATTTTAAACCAAAACAAATGGTACCTTTCACAGCATTGAAACAAGTCAACGAAGAATTGGATAGACTTGAAAAGCTTGGCATTATTGAAAAAATTGATTACACAAAAATGGGCATCCCCAACAGATTATGTCAAGGAAAAAATAAAATCCGAGTATGAGCTGATTTTTCAATGGGATTAAATGAATGTTTGATGCCATATAATTACCCATTACCAAGTCTGGAGGAAATTTTCACGAAGTTGCATGGAGGAAAATTTTTTTTCAAAGTCGAACCTATCTGAAGCATATCTGCAGGTAAAAGTCGATGAGGAATGTTCAGAATTATTGACAATAAATACCCATAAAGGGTTGTATAAATTTAATCGACTCCTCTTTGGTATAACGGTAGCACTTAGTATTTTCCAACAAGTTATGGACATTATGTTTGTAGGTTCAGATTTCGCTGTAGCTTAGCTTGACGACATACTCATAAAAAGTGAATCTCAGGGTCAGCATGCTGAGCATGTTAAAAGGGTCTTCCAAAGAATAAAAGATTATGGGTTTAAGCTCAGTGAGGAAAAGTGTGAATTTTTTATACCAAGAATAAAATATCTAGGGCAGATTATTGATGAAAATGGACGCAGACCAGACTCATCTAGGGTGAGTGCAATAAAAAATATGCCTCCCCGACAAACATTACAACATTACAAGCATTTTGGGGGCTCTGAAATTACTACCAGGTATACATACCGAATATGCATGATTTAAGAGCACCCCTGAATAATTTGTTAAAAAAAGACGTTACATGGAACTGGTAGGATAAATGCGAGAAAGCTTTTGAAGACATTAAAAATGTCTTAATGTCAGAATTGTCATTATCACATTTTGACCCAAGTTTAGAAATAGCAGTGGCAGCAGATGCTAGTGAAAGTGGTATCGGAACTGGGATTTTACACAAATATGAAGATGGTAGCCTGAAAGCAGTAGCTCATGCTTTACATTTGTTATTGCTGGCTGAGAAAAGTTACAGTCAAATAGAAAAAGAGGCATTAGCCATCATATTTGTGGTAAAAAAATTTCCATAAATTTATACATGGAAGAAGGTTCCATATGCAGACAGACCACTGCCCATTATTGTCGATCTATGGATAAAGAAAGGGTATCTCAATACATACAGCCAACAAATTGCAGTGCTGGGGAATGATCTTACTGAATCATGACTTCAAAATGAAGTATATGCCATCAAAAAAATTGGGACAAGCAGATGGTTTGTCAAGGTTAATACCAAAATACAGTGAATCACTAGAAGACACAGTGATAATGACATTAAAAACCGGAAATGAAATAAAAAATATATTGTGCAGTGTTGTGCATGAATTGCCTGTGACATTGTAGGAAATAAAAATTAAGGCAGAGATGGACAAGTTTATCATAAAAATGAAAAAATAGTGAGATCAGAAGAAACAAATAAAAAATAACGTGTGGCTGGATGTAACACAGTTTTGAATTTGTATTCAATATGTGATAATGTGCTTATGTATGCACAGAGGGTTGTAATGCCTACCTCACAACACGGTCAAATGTTAAAGGAATTCCACACTGGACATCCAGGAATTTCTAGGATGATGTCACTTATGAGGAGTTATACTTACTGGTCAAAAATGGATCTAGATGCTGAGAAGTTGGTAAAATCCTGCAGATGTTGTGCTCTTGCAGTGAAATCACCACCTATAAAATTTCAACCATGGCCCAAGACCGATATTCCATGGTCCAGACTACACATAGACTCGCAGGACTGTTAAACTGATCATATGATCTAATAGTGGTAGATAGCTTTTCAAAATGGCCAGAAATGTGTAAATGTAGAAAACTGACATCCAGGGAAACAGTGGAATTTCTACATGAACGTTTTGCTAGATATGGTGTCGTGGATACCATAGTCTCTGATAACGATACACAATTCACAGCAAATGAATTTAAGAATTTTTGCAAGATGTATTCCATTGAACAAATGACTGCTCCTCTGTATCACCCAGGATCAAACGGGCAAGTGGAAAGGTTTGTGGATACATTTAAAGGAGCATTGAAGAAATTAAGAAATGAGCTAGTTGTTGATGCAGCATTGACACAATTTTTGAGGGTTTATAGAATAACTCCAAACCCAAATGCTTTTTCAGGCAAGTCACCTGCTGAACTAATGTTTGCTCAAAAAATAAAGTCAATTTTCGACAAACTGTTACCAGTAAGAAAAACAAATTGGGAAAACATTAAATATACGACAAAGCATTTTAATATTGGTGACAAGGTGTTTTTCAAAATATATAGAAATGTAAGATAAGGTGGGGAAGGTGGAGTAGTGACAAAGAGAATATGAAAAATGATGTATGATAAGAGGCAAAAAAATGGAAACACAAAAGACATTTAAACAAGCTAAAAAATAATTATACAGAAAAAAGAAAAGAGATACTCATGGAAGTGTCCTATAAAATAGGTGTTATTTCACTGTTGTCAATGCACTTGACACCCCAACTACTACAATAAAAGGCTCACTATCTATTCATGGTTCAAGCAACACAAGAAAGAGGAAACAAACAGAATGGTTGGAAGTAGTGCCCAAATGGAAGAAATATTAAACTTCCCTAGGAGGAAAATCTCAGAAAAGGGAGATGTGATGAAAGAAGATTAAATAAAAATAATAATATTAACTTCCAGTGGAAGTCAATCTCAAAGGAGGAGATGTGGTGAGAGTCATTGACACCCCTGGGAGATTGGAAGAATGGACTAGCCGAACTCTTATTAAGAGTAGCGTATTGGCTGAGACAGTGGTCAGTAGGAGTCAATGAGAGCCGTTTTGGAGTCTCATGAAGTATGTCATGTGAACACATTGATTTTACCTCCATATCGTTAAATTATATATCCAACGTATGTCTAGGATATAAAAGGAACCATATCCTAGATGAGACAGTGGAGCATAAAGTAGTCATCTGATACATCAGATCCTATGAAACCATCCAAACCATGTGAGCATGGAGAGAAGACATTAGTTTATGATGATTCTAAAGGTGATGATAATGATGACAATGATATATCATCATCATTTTAGATATGCTTTCCTTGTTAAATTGGTTTGGATGGTTTGTCACTACGCATGTCAACTCTTATTGGAATTATTGGAATCAGATGGGTCAGAGAATCAGATCACATTTGTTTTATTTTTGGCTTCATTTTCATGACAGGATGCACTTCTTGTCACTTACCGCTTGACAGAATGTATTGGGTGATTTTATTATGGCACCAGCACTAGAGAGGTTGCCAATTCCTCAAGAAGACAGGTTTTCTTGGATTCTCCCTATCTTAATACACTTTCTCTATTTATTCACTAATCACTTTTGCAGAGTGTACTGAATGCATTTTATCATAGTACCAGTACTGTGTACTAACTCACATACACACCCAGCTGTAAAGAGTCTCCACTACTTTATGACATGAATTTTAGCTCAAAGCGACGTGACCACGAGGGGTGAATAAGGGAGAGAGCAATGATAGAAGAAGGGCCAGAGTGAGTGGGTGGAGGGAGAAAGCGCATAATAGTAGAAATGAGTGGTTAAGATGAGAAGAGAGAGAATGAAGAGTAATAGTAGAGGGGTAGACAATAGTAAGAGATGAGTGATAGAGATATGTCAGGGAGATGAGTTATGGGAAGATGAGAGAATATCACACATGCGAGAGCAGCAGTAGATGTTGACTTGACATTAGATATATCATGTCGCTCAGCTTCCATCCATACTACCATTTGTTAAACTTGAATTTGTGCATTGATATATCTGTGTAAATGTACATTGGAAAAGATTCTCTCACTTGAAATCTGGTCATGTTTTTTTTTTCTAATTGCCAATTTAACAACTCTAAACAGTGTGGTACTTGTGTTGCACAAGCATTTGTCATGATGAAATTTAAAGCACAGGCACTATTTACATTTTTTCTTTTTTTTATCTCATGTCAAGACTTGGCTTTGTTTGAACCATGAATAGATAGTGAGCCTTTTATTGTAGTAGTTGGGGTGTCAAGTGCATTGACAACAGTGAAATAGCACCTATTTTATTGCAGTGGAAGGTGTTGTGTAGCTGGGAGTTGCTGAGATTCACAAGTCAACCATACAGCTGTGTCCTTTATTGAAGTGGCATTGGTGTCTCAGAGATGGAGTCATCATGGCACCTTGTGGAGAAGAGGCGCTACATCTGTAATTTTAGTGCAAAAGATGATCATATTTGATAACAACTTGACAGTTATTGTGTGTGTGTGTGTATATATTTTTTTTTTTCATTTGTTTCAGTCGTTTGACTGTGGCCATGCAGGAGCACCATCTTTAGTCGAACAAATCGACTCCAAGACCTATTCTTTGTAAGCCTAGAACTTATTCTATCGGCGTCATTTGTCAAACTGCTAAGTTATGGGGATGTAAGCACACCAACATCGGGTGTCAAGCGATGGTGGGGGGACAAACACAGACAGACACACACACACACACATATGATGGGCTTTCAGTTTCCTTCTACCAAATACACTCACAAGGCCTTGGTTGGCCCGAGGCTGTAAAGACACTTGCCCAAGGTGCCACGCAGTGGGACTGAACTTGGAACCGTGTGGTTGGTAAGCAAGCTACAGATGCAAATATGAAAAAAATAATGAGGAACAGATGTCAGAAGTGTTAATAAGTTCTTCCTTGAATAGATATTCTGTTATACATTGGAAACAGACAAAGAAATAGTTGATATATTCAAGTCAGTAATACATCATTGTTTTATTGTTATTTATTATAGTTTATTTTATTCACTCTGCAGGAATCAAACTCAGAAACGTGTAAGAATGAATTAAGTGTTGTAAAATATTTTAGTTTAGCTGGTTGTCATTTCTACTAACAACACATCTCTAACTCTTGGAAATAAATAATAAAATATTAGCAGAAGGCGTATGAAGACAGAGGCCAATGACACACAAGTTATGCAAGAAACAAAAATCTTTCAAATCTATAGAAAATGGTGTATTGACTGACTGCCAGAATATATTGATTTTCAGAAATAAAAGAAAAAAAAAACTATTTATCTTCTTAACAATAAAAGTCTAAACTAATCTTTACATTGTTTTATATTTCCTTCAAATTCATTCTATATATATATATAAATTTCTATATTTGGTTTCATTTCTAGATATTTCAGCCGGAAGACAGGACTACACTTCTTCATGATTTATCCTGTATGGCCAGGTAAAGTTTCCAAAATATTTTTATAACATTCCTAAAAAAAAGAACAATCTCTTAATCTGAGCTGCTTACATCTTTATTATCAACGTTGCTTCAGTTTATATTTCAATAATGACAGTGTTGTAGCAAATAACGTTTTAGTTGTTTCCCATTGACTTTGCATAAACAACTTATTGATTCATTTTTCATATTGTTTTCTACCATGCCTAAAAATGTGGGATAAAAGAATTGAAATCCAAAATATTGTGAACACAGGATTTATTTCTCTTCCTAAAATATCTATGTATTATGATGCTCCATGAATCAGAATATTTTGTATTGTGCCCTCTAATTAAAATGTATGGACTGATAAATATATATAGTCTACATATGTTTTTTTAAATATATTTGTCTCCCAGCATTGTTAAAGTTACTGGAAGAGCACTAAAAGTATATGTCGTATGATACCGATATATACACAGTCCCTTGCTTGAAAAACGGATAAGGTTTAGAAACCAGAAGGGCAACTAGCTGTAAAACCAATGCTTCAACAATATATATTTATTTAACACAGGGCAACATGGTAATTCAGATATAAAATGAGTGAGCATTTATACAAATTCAAATGTGAGTTACAGAAAGAATAAGTTATTTTGAATCCTCCTTACTGTTGAAACCACATGCTACTTTTCAGGGATATGATTTTTCATTGAAGAATTCTTTTAATTGGATTGAAGAATTCTAATAATGATACAATTCCAGCTAATAAGTTTTACCTATTTTGCATGTACTTTTCTATAAGTAAAATATTGTTTCATATTTTGTATTATTGCATTTTGGGTTGGTTCTCTCTCTTTTTTTTTTCTTACCAAATAAACACATGCACTATATATTCATTCTTCACTTGTTTATTACTATTCTTATTGTAATTCATCTCCATTGTCCAGAAATCTTTCGCCATACATCTGTGACCTCTTCAGCAACACTTTCCATTCTCGTGTGTGCTCTTGCTCAGCTTAGTACCGAAGAGATTTGAAACAAAAGAATTGAAACTGAAAATGTCCTGTATACATTTGTTCAGTTTTAGATTCAATTTTCTATGCTATCATAGGTTAGATGAATATACACTATTGCAGCATTACTTTACTACTGGCTGACTGCCCTTCCTATTGATAATCTTTATCTGCTTTTCAAGTAAGAGGCAGATCTCACACATTTTTGAAAGCACAGAACCTACTGATTTGTTGGCAGGGAACAGAGATTTTTCGTGTACAGCACAAGAATGAAAACATTTGCACAGATTTACACACCTACTCAGCTACACACCCGTATACATAATAGTCTTCTACTTAATTCATTCTAATTGTGAAGTGTAATGGATCCATTTCATTATAGCATTGACACCAGAGAGATAGTCATGTCCTCAACAAGGCTGAAGAGTTCACTCTTACCTACATATCTCCATTTCTTTGCCAACCACTTTATAAAATATATTCATTGTATTTTCGCTTAGCATTTTGGCTTTGAGAGATTGCTTTGATTTGTGGATGACTGAAAAGTTTGCACTATATTTTGTCACTTGTTCAATTCATATGTGAGCAAGAAGATTACTAGAAGATAGAGCAGCAAACAAAAGAGTAACAGAAGAGCAACAAGAGAGAGAGAGAGAGAGAGAGAGAGAGCTTGCTGTTTGTCGGTAAGATGATATAGAAAACAGTATGAGTGAAGGGTGATGGGGTGAGACAGAGTAATAAAAGTGAGAAAGTATAATGTATATGAACATATCCAAGTCCCACAATGCATTGAGGTCTGAGGATATATTCTCATGGAATATATCTAAAATACATCATCTATTCATCTCCAAGTGATGAATTCAAGAAATAATAAATTTCTCAAATAATACCCACAATAAAAGACATGTTAGATGATGTAGTCTTAGACATACTCCTATAACGGGAACATGTTCGGACACTGGTTTGTTCTGTCAGAGTTAATGTAGGACTAACCAATAACAACCAATAGACTTGAATCTCTTTTCTTGAAGCCATATAAAGACCATGTTGTATTTTACTTAATTTTTTTCTTCTTCCTTGGTACTCAATCATTAATGACTCCTTTGTTTCACATTCTTGCAGACATTGTCTTTATTTAGGCTGACTGGGTACAAGTGAAAGAAACACTAATGCAAGGGCTATTGGTCAACCAAAATGACACAAAAACAAAAAAAGTTCTTTTTCTAATTCCACACAAGACCTAATTACAGTCAATAGAATTTCTTTGGAGAGAAATTAATAAATGTTGTTACCAAGAATAAGACACAAATAGCACCAAAGATCTAGCCATTGGTTGATGTGCTTAAGACTAATAATAATAATACTAATAATAATAATGATGATGATAATAACAATAATAATAATAATAATAATAATAATAATAAATGCCCTGATGCACTACCAGGCACTGGTTCTCATGGCTTCTGATCATAACTGATTGGAAGTGTTGTCATGTACATGATTTGTCTTGGTATAAAAGTTGGGCTACAACAAATGTTCTTCTCAATACCACAGATTTGCTTGTCAGTTGCTTGACCTTAATCAATTGAGCATGTCCCTTAGTGGCTGACGATATGTGCATTTCTGATCACGAGCAGAAGTAGTTGGGAAGCATTATAGTCATGTGTTGAGAGGAATTCTTTTGAATAATTCACCTCTGGAAACATGGGTGTTTCGTAATGGTTACTTGACCTGAAGAAAATTCTAACTGGGTCCTACCTGCAAGGTCATGCATTGCTTATCTTGATATGGGATCACAATGTTGTGCACATGTGGTTGTGATGCATGTATCTGGTGTGCCCTTATCAGATGGGTAGTTATGATGGGTAAACTGGACTTCATACATTTGTACCCCAGTATCACTTTGATGGCTTACACTATTCTCTCAACAATGATAATAATAATAACAATAACCATCATCATCGTTTAACGTCTGTTTTCCATGCTGGCATGGATGGTTTGACTGAGGTTTGGAAAGCTAGCAGCTGCACCAGGCTCCAATATGATCTGGCAATGTCTCAACAGCTGGATGCCCTTCCTAATGCCAACCACTCTAAGAGTGTAGTAGGTGCTTTTTATGTGCCACCAGCACATGGAGCCAGTCATGTGGGCCTGGCATCGATTATGTTTGGATAGTGCTTTTTGCATGCCACTGGCATGGGAGCCAGTCAGGAGGCACTGGCATTGACCACATTCGGATGATGCATTTTATGTGCCACCAGAACAGGGCCCAGTCAAGTGGCACTGGCCACAGCTACGATTTTGGTTTTACTTGACTCAACAGGTATTCTCAAGCATATCATATCACCCAATGCATCAATGGTACTTTTAAATGTACTGGAAATGCAACACTAGCATCAGCCATGGCTGTGATCTCACTTTAGTTGCCAGGTTTTCTCAATCACAGCATATCTCTAAAGGTCTTGGTCACCTGTCATTATCTCTGTGAGGCCCAACTTTCGAAGGTCATGCTTCAACACCTCATCCCATGTCTCCCTGGGTCTACTTCTTCCACAGGTTCCTTCCACAGTTAGGATGTGGCACTTCCTCACACAGCTGTCCTCATCCATATGTAACAAATGACCATACCAGCGCAATTGTCTCTCTTGCACACCACATTTGATGCTTCTTATGTCCAACTTTTCTCTCAGAGTGCTCACACTCTGTTGTGTAGGCATACTGATATTTCACATCCAGCAGATCATACCAGCTTCATTTCTTTCAAGCCTACGCATGTTCTCAGTAGTCATAGCCCATGATTCATGGCCATGTAGCATGGCAGATTGCACACATGCATCATACAGTCTACCTTTCATCCTGAATGAGAGGCCCTTAGTTGCCAGCAGAGGTAGGAACTCAATGTACTTTGCCCAGGCGATTCTTATTCTAGCCACTACACTCTCAAAGTAACTACCCCCAACTACAGATTTGGTCACCTAGGTGGTAGAAGCTATCAACTACTTCTAGTTGTTTTGCCCTGGCATGTGATGGAATCTGTTTTCTGTACATCTTCAGTGTTTAGTGCCCCTGTGCACCTGCCACACACAAAAACTATCTTCCTGGTTAACCTTCCTTTGATATTGCTCCACCTTTCATGTGTCCATAGCTCACACCAGGTACATCATATGGAGTTTCTACTCATGCCTTTTCTACAGATTGAGCAGGGCCATCTACCTGAAGGGATTTGTGATTTGTCTGCCTTCCTATTTACTAAGACTTGGGTTTTTGCTAGTTTAATCCTAAGACTCTTTGATTCTAGACCATGCTTCCACACCCTAAACTTCATCTCTAGTTCTGGCTGTAACTTGGCTATTAGAGCAAGGTCATCAGCATAGACAGGCTCCCAGGAGCAACCTGTCTTGAATTCCTCTGCTATTGCCTGGAGGACTATGATGAACAAGAGGAGGCTGAGGACTGATCCTTGATGATTCCCTACTTCTATGCGCAATTCTACACCATACTAATTGCCAACCCTCACCTTACTGACAATATCCCTGTACAGGGCTTGTACAGCTCTCACCAACCACTCGTCTATCTCCAGTTTCCGTATTGACCACATGATAAGAGATCGAGGGACCCTGTCAAAGTCTTTCTTCCAAGTCAACAAAAGCCAAGTACAGAGGTTTATCTTTGGCTATTTCTCCTGCAGTTGCCTTACCAGAAATATAGCATCAGTGGTGCTTCTGCCTGACACAAAACCAAACTGCATCTCATCTAAGCAGACTCTCTCCCTAATTAGTTGGGCTATGACCCTCTCTGTAACTTTCATCACCTGATCCAATAATTTGATACCCCTGTAGTTATTTCTATCTTAAGCATCACCATTACCTTTGTAGCATTTGATTATGGTGCTGTTACACCAGTCATTGGGTATGACTCCTTCATGAACTACCTGATTTATGATGTGGGTGATAAGACTATAACCCACACTACCTGATATTTTAAATATCTCAGCAGTGATTCTTGATGGGCCAGGTGCTTTCCCTGTCTTGATATCTTTAATTGCTTTATCAACCAGGGTACTGTCTATTCGGGTAGCTAGTCACTCAATTGTGTCAACCATTAGCAGGCTCTCCTCCTCCCAATCATTCTCCACATTCAGCAGTCTTTCATAATGGCATCTCCAAGCTTCTTTCTTTGCAGAGTCATTAAATGCAAGAGCACTATCATCCATGCAGACACATTTCTCTCCTATGACATCACGGTTTTCTCTCACACACTGTTGTGCAACCCAAAATACTTCAGTTCTTTGGTCCTTACGTTGTTGAACATAAGCAAACTTCTTTTCTGCTACTCCCTTGACTATATATACCCGTCTCCTAGCTTCCTTTCTGGCTATCTGATACAGTCCCCTGCTACCCCCACTCTTCCGGGCCTGTTTCTTTGCTTTAATGGCCCTGTCTACAGTATTGTTCCACCACCATGTTATCCTAGGTCTAGAAGGGACTTTGCACCAGACATAGATTTGGTCTGTGGCACTCAGCAAGATATCTCGCAGGAGTTCCCAGCTGCCTTCTGTGTCACAGGACTGTAGCTCCTCCTCCCTCTCATCAAATTTATCAGTAAGGATATCCCTAAATCTCTGATCATGTGAAGGGTTCTTAAGCTTCCAAGTCCTTTTTTTCCAGATTGGTCTGCTTTTTTGGCATCCTTCTGACCTCAAGTCTAAAGTGATTGATAACTATTCTATGCTGGAGAGTACATTCTTCACCAGGGAGGGTCTTTGTATTTATGAACAACCATGCACCCCACTGTCTGGTGAGAATGAAATCAATTTGGCTAGCAGAGTCACCTGACTGATAGGTTATCAGGTGGATGGCTGGCTTTTCTCTCAAGGCACTTGCTCTCTGTCGGGTATGCACACTAAGATTGCACACCCAGCGGAGCATACTGGCTTCGTTCCTTACAAGCTTACGCATGTCCTCAGCAGTCACGGCCCATGTTTCACTGCCATGTTGCATGGCTGTTCATACACATGCGTCATACAGTCTACCTTTTACTCTGAACGAGAGGCCCTTTGTCACCAGCAGAGGTAAGAGCTCTCTGAACTTTGCCCAGGCTGTTCATCCAGAGACACAAGCCAAATGGAAAAGGAGGCTGTGGAAGCTCAAGGATCTTTTGAACAGGCAGAGATTGAGAGATATCCTAAAGGAGGCCTTTGACAAGAAGGAGGGAGAGATAGAAACATATGACATAGAGGACAACTGGAAGTTCTGACAGGACAATCTTCTAGGGCAACAGACCAATTTTATGGTTGGAGCAAAATCTCTGCCAGACCAAGGGTGGTGAGATAATGACATTGGCAAGGCCATAAAAGAAAGAGTTGTGGGTAGCAAAGAAACATATCAGAAGGCTAAAAGGGAGGCTAGACATTAGCTTTATCTAGCTAAGGTAGAAGCAAAAAGAGAAGAGATTTGCCGAAGTCTTATAGCATGAAGATCAAAGACTTGACGTGTTCTGGATTGCTAGACAGTGTGTCAGTGAGAATCGAGACATTGTAGGAGAGAATTTTGTGCGGATGGATAATGATATGCTTGTGCTTAATGATGTGGACAAGAAAGAGGCATGGAAAAGCTATCCTAGTGGATAGCTTTGAACACATATTTAGACCTTGTAGCAGATTCCATATCAGAGCTACAAGAGAAATTCCAGGTGCAGAAGCAAAACCTGGAGTCTAAGAACCTTAAGGTTAACTTAGCAAAGACTAAAGTCCTAGTCAGCAAAACAACTGACAGGACCCTATCCACTTCAGGTAGGTGGCCTTGTTTGATTTGTAGGGAAGTTGTAGGTAGGAACTCCATACAGTGTACCCAGTGTAAGTTATGGATCTTCGTGTTTCTGTGTGTGTGTGTGTGTGTGTGTGTGTACCTCAGTCTCTTTGTGCATGCATGTTGAAGTATTTCTATGTGTATGGGTTTGTATGAATATGTACATACGTCTGTTATGTATGGATGCCTGTTTCCATATGTGTCCTTGTGTGTGTATGAAGTATGCATGTGTATATGGTCATGTGTTTCAGTCTTCCTTTGTGTATGTATGTATGTGGGTGTGCCTGTCTGTCCATGTTACCTATGTACCTATCTATCTGCTTGTCTATCTGTTTACTTACATATCCATTTACTTAATTATGTATGTATGTGTATATATATATGTCTACATAACAGCCTACTAACAAATCTACCTGTGTATGTATAAACTGTGAATAAATTGGGGTATCACTACCTTCTACGTATATTTCCTATTTAGTACTGGGGATGTTTCATTTATGAGGACGTACTCCTGTATTTGTCTGAGGGTTGGGTGCTTGGATAAAATGCAGATATCAAGTCTACCGAGTGTGCCTCTATGTTGGTCTTTGGCATGTTGGTAGAGTATGAAGAACTGTTTTTTGTCATCATATTGCCTCAAATGTTCATTTAGTCTCTCCACAATGTTTCTAGATGTCTCACCAATGTACGTCATGTTTTTTGTCTTTACAAGCACCCTCTATGCACCTTATTCTGCACACGACATTTCTAGTTCTACAATTAATGCCAGGATTAATCTTACATACCATGCAGTTCTCATTGGTGCATGTGGTATTCTCAAAGTGGCACATCCTACATAATTGTGATCTGATGGAGCTCCCTGGCTTTTCAACAATCTTAATGTTGATTATGATCTCCTTCAGAGCATTCCTAAATATTTGGTTCTAGTTGTCCATGGGCTGTGGCCTCTACAAACATCACTCCTTGATATTTGTCGGCCTTGTAACATGTGTTCACCCTGTTTGCTTTGTCACAAACTGGAATAGAATACAGCATTATTTGAACTCAGATCACAAAGTGTCAGAACAAATTTCTCAAAGCATTTTATCTAACTAATGACTCAGATGATTTACCACTTAAGGCATTGATTTACTGATTTTCAAACATAAAATGTCAACAATATCGATCTCATCAGTTGTGATGAGCATGTAAAAGTAATGGACACTGACCTTTCCTTCTAGTTAAATCTGTATACTCCCACCACCAAAACAACCCCACTAAATGCTGTTTAACATTTAATATGGCATCCACCATTCTGTGAATTCCCTGTCTTTGCCATTAGAGAACAGATAATTCTGCAATCATCAGCTGTCAGTTATTTTCAATCATCTTGTCACAAAATAATTACAGCATATTTTAGAATTTTGATAGAAATATCATTTCCACCTGATACTTCATTAGGCATTATCCTTTGTAACCCAACTCTAGGCTCTGGTCCAGTACTTCATGTATAATGTTGACAACACTAACATTGATTTTTAAAACTATGACAATAGAGATTACCAGGAATTAATTAATCTGTCACAGCTGTGATAAGTTGATCTTCTTGATTATATAACAGTAACAAAACACACCTATCAAACCCACCGGGATCATCATGGTATTAAAAAATACCTGCTACTCTAAATTAGAAGAAAGGAAAACAATTTTCATTACCTTAGTATTTGAAATGATGGCTGTGTGGTAAGTAGCTTGTTTACCAACCACATGGTTCTGGGTTCAGTCCCACTGCGTGGCACCTTGGGCAAGTGTCTTCTACTATAGCCTCGGGCCGACTAAAGCCTTGTGAGTGGATTTGGTAGACAGAAACTGAAAGAAGCCCGTCATATATATGTATATGTATATATATGTATGTGTGTTTGCGTGTCTGTGTTTGTCCCCCCACCATTGCTTGACAACCGATGCTGGTGTGTTCACGTCCCCATAACTTAGTGGTTCGGCAAAAAGAGACCGATAGAATAAGTACTAGGCTTACAAAGAATAAGTCCTGGGGTCGATTTGCTCGACTAAAGGCGGTGCTCCACCATGGCCGCAGTCAAATGACTGAAACAAGTAAGAGAGTAAGAGAGCATGTATAAATTTCATGTCATCTACTTGTGTTCAACTATCAAGATATAATAACTTTGTACTGGAATGGTTCTGAGCTATATTCTACTTTTTTATAAAATGGCTGACAAATTTGAGTAACGTGCCTTCTTTAAATTTTGCACAAAACATAATCAGCTATAAAGACCCTTGTATTGCTTTGTCAGGCACAATTTCTTTCATTTTAACACTGGTTTTTGACTGATTTGCATGTTTCAAGACTGGTCAACAGTCACTTCAAAATGACTAGTACTCAGGGTAGTAACTCACTATAAAAGCATCATATGTGGAAAAAATTTATGAATCATCCATGAGGATATTTGGCAAACAATCTGTCAGTTCTATTGTGTAATCTGAAACTATGACAGAGTCTGACAGAAGAACCTTACGGCAAACCTAAACTTATATGTGTGTGTGTGTGTGTGTGTGTGTGTGTGTGTAGTGGGGGTGCAATGGCCCAGTGGTTAGAGCAGCGGACTTGTGGTTGTAGGATTGCGGTTTCGATTCCCAGATCGGACATTGTGAGTGTTTATTAAATGAAAACACCTACAGCTCCCAAGAACATGCATAAGCTTGAAAGAAATGATGCCAGTATGCTTCGCTGGATGTGCAATGTCAGTGTGCATGTTCAACAGAGTGTAAGCCACTTGAGAGAAAAGTTAAGCATAAGAGGCATGAGATGTGGTGTCCAAGAGAAACAACTGCACTGGTATGGTCATGTGATGCATATAGACAGTGCTGGATTAACCCTTAAGCAAAATAAGCATGTGTTTAGGGCATCAAGGAAAGGAGGGGACACCACAGAATGGTAAATGATTTATGGCACTAAAGAAATCACTTTAAACTTGCTAAAATAATATTCGGGATGCCTTTATCTCTACTAAGTATAGATGCAGATGTGTTACCTAAAGATTAATTTTGAGAGTCTGATCAAAGACTTTGCAATTCAAAAACGTTGGAGGTAACTTTTCAAATATAAATAAAGTGGAAATATGCAAAAATAAACATTATTTTCCCTCTTACTGTTTTGTTTTGTTTTGAAAAATAAAAATTTATTTAATGATTTGTTATTGCTTATATTTTGAATTACATAATCTTTTACGGGGGCACTAAAATCTTGTAAGTGCTTAGGGCCTCAATTGGTCTTAATCCAGCCCTACATCTAGACAAGGACAACTGTGTAAAGAAGTTCCGATCTCTAACTGTGGAGGGAACCTGTTGTAGAGGTAAACTCAAGAAGACATGGGATGAAGTGGTGAAGCAAGATCTTTGAACTTTGAGCCTCACAGAGGCAATGACTAGTGACCGAGACCTTTGGTGATATACTGTGCTTGAGAAGACTCATCAAGCCAAGTGAAATCATAGTCATGGCTGATGTTGGTGTCATGTAACTGGCATCCTTGCTGGTGGCATGTAAAAAGCACCAATGGAGCATTGGGCCTCACAGAGGCAAAATGGCTGAGTTCCTTTCTAGTGTTGGGCCTTCATGAAGGCAAAGTGGCCGAGTTCCATTCGAGTGTTGGGCCTCACTGAGGCAATCATCAAAACCTTTGGCATTATGTTGTGCTTGAGAAGAAGACCCATCAAGCCGAACAAAATGGCAGTTGTGGCTGATACCAGTGTCATGCAAATGGCACCCATGCCAGTGGCATGTAATAGTACCTATTTACACTCTTGGAGTGGTTGGTGTTAAGAAGGGCATCCAGCCACAGAAAATCATGCCAAATCAGATTGGTGTCTGGTGCAGCTTTCCATCTTACCAGCCCTGGTCAACCCATCCAACCCATATATATATATATATATCAGCAGCAGTAGCATCAGTATCATTGTTTTGACAACCACACTTTCATGCTGGCAGATTTCCTATAGTCAAATATTCTTCTTGTTACCAACTTTAATCTATTTCCAAGTAAAATGATATTAAACATAGCCCTTGAGGCACAGAGGGTTCAGTAGCTGAACATGTATGAATTGTGACCTTGTTTTCATGCAGCATACAAATGACTTCAAAAAGAAGGGTAGACACAAATACAGACTCACACAGACAGACATACATGTGGAGTGGAATGAAATACACAGGGTTTCCTGCTGTATTACAATATAATAATAAAATGGGTTCCAGCATAGTTGATATTGTAAGCCTATTGTTTAATTTTGAATTAAAATTACACTCCTAGTGAAAAGAATGATTATAAAATAGCATCCTCCTTGGTTTTCATACCTTCTTCCTCGAGCATTGTTTCACCCTCATTAATTTTTTTTTTTACCTTTTCAATTATTTTTCAATATTTTTCCACCATAACACTTTGTCTCTCTCTCTTCAT